>NC_090237.1:31831345-31983845 GCF_024489055.1 Chanodichthys erythropterus
TCATACACAAACTATGCGGTGAACGTCATCGTCGTCACTACGGTGCAACCCCTTAAAGGGACCGTGATCCAATTACAGCCACTGGCTATGGCCAGTAGTCAAGTTTGACTAGTTAGCTTTAGCAGTTACTACACCATAATACAGGCTACATTTATTTTCCAACATACACACTTTACATATTTAATTGGTTCATATTATTGTAGATGTTTCACTAGTGGTTGATATTTTTAGTTCTAATTCTAATTAAGAAAGCCTGTTATGAGCTGTTAGATTCCCAGAACAAAATCATAAATAAAATAGCAATACAAAAATCATATTCAGTGAGCTTTACATTTTTTGTATGGTAGTAATAAATGGTAAAAACTGCACTACAATACTTGCTTTCTTTTTATATTTAGGGGAGAGCGAGGCACTTTTTGGCTTTCTCATTTTGTGTAAATCCACTTGGGGTTCAGAGAACACACACACACACACATACGATAATTTCAAACACATCTAGTACAAAAATATGGTTTTGTTAATAATTACAGCATATACTTTATTTTCTTTATTTACCACGAAAAAATGGGAAGTGAAAAGTGACAACATGCACCATAGGCAGGGCACATTGTAACATGACCATGACAGCTTAAAATGTTTTCTGATCTAATGAAAGAAATATGCAAGAAAAAGTAAAATATTTTGGTAATATAAATAGAATTATTAATTTTTTTATTTTTATTTTTAACAATTAAAAAAAATATATATTTTGGAGTTTAACAAATAGCACACACAAAACAGCTATACAGCATAGTTTAAATTTTAAAACAATGTGGGCAAACTGATGTATAAACACATTCAGACATTCAAAAAAAAAAAAAAAAAAACAGAGATGAACAGAGCACTCCCCTGCTCATGAATACTGTGCCAGCTACATAATTTAGATATGAGCAAATTCCAAAAGGTGTAGTTGTCTTTAAATCAAATTTTTATAAACTGTACTAAAGTTCTCTTCTGCAAACAGATACTTTGTTTTTAGTTTGTTTAATGCATCCAAAATCATATCCTCTCGAGTAGGTACATATGATTTTGAAGTACTTACTTTATGACTGCTAAAAAGGTATGTTCTGTATTGTATAAATGTGTGTAGTACGAATGTAAATTGGATGTACTACATTCGCCATGTTGTCATTATCATGTGACCCCAAACCAGTTAAATGAAATTGGTTGCAGGGCGGGGATTTCCGCTGAAACGTTTGGGGAAAAATAAAAAATAAAATAAAAATCACACGAATTAGTTATGTCGCTTCACTGCCATTCACAAATCCTCTCCCGTGGCCTCATGGGACAGTAAAGTGTCCATTGTATGCACACTTCAGGAACTCGCCAGAAGAAGTAGGTTATCCGTGTACTTTTTGCCTATTTGAGTCCTGTGAATTCTGACTTACTGTTCTTGTCACATACTGTTTTTCACCTACTATATAGTAGGGAAGTATGCACTTTCAGATGCAGCCGTATCTAGTCCAGTTAACTGTCCACAGAGCCTCTCGAGGGACAAGGTGATGGAAAAAAAAAAAACAAGACGGGAGGATTGCAATGGTTTTCCGTTCTCATGCAAAACTTTTGCATTCCTCTTCAAAACATTGAATTTGTGGAAATAAGGTGAGAGGAGAAATATATGCATATTTTTGCAAAGAAGAATCTATTTCAATGCTTATTCAAGTGATGGAAAGTTTCTCGGGAAATGAAATACTTTTGCGAGAGAGAGATGGGAGGAAAAGTTATATGTCAATGCTTTGCATTTGCTCGCAAAGCTTTGGCATTGAAAAACTATGGCTGCATTCCAAACGGGATGAATCTGCCTACAAAGTGCATTCTGTAATAAGAACAATCATGCCGCCATAATGAAGGGTCGTCCCATACTGAAGTGTCAAAACTGGCCACTTTAAAGGGCCCTTTGAATGAAGGATTTAGAAGGGTACAACTGATGGACACTTCACTCCATGATTCTTTGTGTGGGCAAGCAGTGTACACAGTTGCACTACGGCAGCTCCTTAATTGGCCTGGCAAGATGCCGCAGAAGTGCATTCCAAGGAAAAAATTTTTTTACACCTAGGTCTTCAACCCTGCTCCTGGGGACCCACTGTTCTGCTCCAACTCACCTGGCCTGTAATTTTTTCAAATGATCCTTGGTTAGCTGGTTCAGGTGTGTTTGATTAGGGATGGAGCTAAACTCTACAGAACACTTGGCAAAACCTCTGGGGACCCATTGACCCTTTGCAAAGACCCGCCCCCCTTAGTTACTGTTGCTTTGTCCGACAAGCCGTGGCGCTGTCACGCC
The DNA here is from genome assembly GCF_024489055.1 of Chanodichthys erythropterus. Taxonomy (NCBI): domain Eukaryota; kingdom Metazoa; phylum Chordata; class Actinopteri; order Cypriniformes; family Xenocyprididae; genus Chanodichthys; species Chanodichthys erythropterus. The sequence goes on from NC_090237.1 coordinate 31,833,666, forward strand.
ACACACAGTGAAAAATACATCGCGGAGCAAAGAGGACACTGACAACACGTTGACAGACAAGACAAACCAGGTTACTTATGATATTAAACAAAGTCCCAGCTTTCAAGTTGTGTAGTTTTTAAAGAAATTCAAACAATAAAAACAGTTTTGTTGCTCTTTAATATGTCGTGACCATGGTCGTGACAGATTGCTGTAGCGTCTCAGCTCAAGAGGCTCGTAAACCGATCATCTCTTCCTACTAGTCCATTTATAGCGTCAAATAAACATGAATGAACATGAGAATGAATGTTGTTTCAAATGCGGAAAGACGTCAATATACACAATTTTTCAAGTTTAACTCCACCGAGGTTAATCTTCTAACTCCTGACTGCTTTGTCGGACAAAATGGCATTTTGATTGGTTACATCGCTTGTCAATCAAACTCTCAACGAATGGTCAATTGCTTTCACCTGAAAGTGGCTAAAACTGTTCGTTAAATTTCGCTAGATGACGTCATACTGGCGAGTCACTGAATCTAGATAAAGTTTGTCCAAGAAGTTGCTAGATTTGTCACTAGGCTTTTGAAAAAAAACCCAGACAAAATCGCTAAATTGGCAGCAGTGTTTCCCAGAAGCAGGGTTGAAGACCTATGCCCTACACCAGGGGTGTCCAATCCTGCTCCTTGAAGAACACTGTCCTACAATGTTTAGTTAAAACCCCAATTAAACACACCTGAGCCAGCTAATCAAGGCATTACTAGGCACAAGTCATACTGGAATCTTCCAGGCAGGTGTGTTGAGGCAATTGTAGTTAAACTCTGCAGGACAGTGGCCCTCCAGGACCGAGTTTGGACACCCCTGCCCTACACCCTTCACCCCTTTGAAGCTCTCATTCTGGAGGGTAAACCCTTCAAAGGGAGTAGGGCATAACAATGAGCCCTTCAGAATTCAACACAGCTTGGCCTGTATTGCTCTTGAGTAAAACCTCATGAGAAGCATTTAAACTTGTAACTTCTCAGACTCAAGCCCTGGGTATACTTAGTTTTTTTATGTGTAAGCTAGTGTACACGCACAGTCGAACAAAGTATACTTAGTATACGAGTTATTATCTTTGTATTCTTTCATGCTAGAGTTCTACAAATGAGGGTACTTTCTAACATCTTCACATAAACTTTCATCTATGTAGGCCTCAATTCTCACTGTAGCTTGCATGAGTTCCGGTCTGTTCTGTTAATGCAGTTTTTCTTTGTCTACCTTGTGAAACGACGCCCCCCAGGACATGATTGCCACCTTATGGATAAACTAATTACTGCAAAAAAATGAAATCCGCAAGTACGCATTTGAATAAGTGTACAAATACGTGTAAAATAAGTGTACTCTTCTGATGACGAAATTTGCGTCACGCATACTGTACGCTGACCCTCGTGTACACGTAAAAATGTGAACTATACTTTGGGCTTTCGTGTAAACATCACAACACAGAGGCAGGGTCCCAAATGGCGCACATAATGTGCACTTTCGGTCTTGTGGACTTACTTGGCCACTGTGTGCACGTGTCTGTTAAGTCCACAAGACTGTAGGGTGTCCCATTCATCATTTTAGGTTTCAGAGGGGTGCTCGTGAGCGCCCCCTTTGCGGCCGCTAAGCGCCCTCGATGCGCACTTCTACTGAGCCCGCAAGTCTGCGAGCTAAACAGAGGACTTTACCCGGCAGTCAAAGTGGCATTACGTCACGAAAGTGGGGACTCAGAGGAAGACCCTGAGGGTTTAGTGTGCCATTTGGGACGCAGCCAGAGTATTATCAAAAGCAATGAAGCAGTCAGCATGGCTTTTAATTTCTTTATTAATACTTTAACTGCTGTCATTAAAAGTTTTAAGGCACATTCTTAGATCCAAGTCCTGCTGGAATACATTTTAAAATAAGAGTATGTTTGCCGCTGGGATTGTATATCACAGATGTGTCATATAAACATGCACACTATGGTGCATCTGCTTACACACACACATGGTTTAACCATAACACATCAGCAACTGACTGTTAAGAGGCATTCGGTAATGAGCATTCAGAAATATAAACATTCATTTCTGTCATTGGTTTCGTGTGATACCCAAAGTTCATTTGTTACACGTCCACAGGATCTCTGTGTGTTTGTGTGTGTGTGCATAAGCGTGCATGCTACAGACATGTGCAATACTACAGTCACTTCATATTTGTACTGACTTTGTAACTCTGAGCACAGAGGTATCAGGTCTGGCCCTGTTCCTGGGTCAGTCCGGGTCTGCTGCGTCTCAGGTGCTTTGGCATGAAACTGGAACCCTGTAAATGCATTTAGAGCCAACATGGCCCCCACAGACACAAATGCTGGTGGCTGGGAGAGGCGCTCTGTTGGAAGCCCAAACGGAAGACTCCATTAAACCTGGCACGGAAAACCTCTCCTTTATCAATCCATTCATCCTTATGATTGTGTCCAATTCATGGCATCGGGAAAGAACAAGGGAAAACGAAAGAGAAAGACAAGGACAGGGGGATTTGGCTATTTGAAGTTTTTTTACTCGATGGCTCCGGGTCTGGTCGCCACGTAGACAAAGAGGACGATGAGCAGCACGAGCACGACAAGCGTCGGTAAAACGACGGTCGTCACCTGCTCCCTGGCCTCCTGCATGGCCTGCTTGCGCTCCTTTTTGTCTTTCCACGACTCCTTCTTTGGCTTGCCCTTCAACTGCCGCATGGCTCAGTGCGTATCCACACAGCGGGTTACCGGCGATCCCAAAATGCAAACCCAAAAGACGCCCTCCTGTGAAAACACGTACAATAAGGTTTACATCGAACGTCACATGAACAAACAGGAAAACAGGTCTCATCGCATCCGCTTGTAGAAGAAAGTGTTAACGGCAGTACGAACTGACAGCGATATCTATAGAAGATAATCAACTAACCTAGCAGGTTCTTGTTATGCTAGTTCATTTTATTCAGTTTTAAGGCCAGAACACACCAAGCCGACGCCGACGAATTAGTGGCGACAAAAACAAACTGTGGGGTTGGCTCACGTCGGCAGCGTCAGTGTCCAAAGTTGCCCTGCCACACCAAACCGACGCTAAACAGCCGACGGCCAAGCAGCACGTCAGTTTTGCGCCTGCGTGAGATGAAATGCCTTTCCGAAACAGCAGGCGGCAGTTGCTGAGCAGCCAATCAGAATGATCAGATGGCCCGACGGACCGACGAGCTCCAACACCGATTCAACATTTAGAATCGGCCGAAAAAAGGCCGACGAGGACCAACTTCAGCCGACGTGCGGAACACACTGAGAAAACTTAGTCGGCCGACGAAGAAAAACTGCCCGACGGCCGACCGTCGGCTTGGTGTGTTCCTGCCTTTAGGGTGTTTTCATACTTGGCTTATTTGTTTCAGAAGTACCCGGTGCATTTTCTCTCTTAGTTCAGTTTGTTTAGGCATATATAAACATGCCAACCGCACCAAAACAAATGCTCCGAGATGGCTTGAACATGGTGGTCTCGGCCCGATTGAAAACGAGCAGTTCGGTTGAGGTGAGAAAGCAATCCAACCCAATGGACCAAACAGTATTATAATTCATAATAGGAATTGTGTTGTTATATAAAGCAGCAGTGTCTGATTCTGTGAGTGAGCACATTAGTTATCGCAGTTGAAAACCAAATAGAGCATCTTCATCTTAAAATGTTATGTAATTGCTCTTCTCCAAGCACTGCAAGAATGCTGTCCAAACAAAGCCTTGATTCCTGCTCTAACTGCATTAGAGAGTCTGCGTGTGTCACGAAATCCACAATAAGCTCATGGAAATGCAGGGGAAACTCTGACCAATAAAAGGACAGCTTTACTCGCATGACTTGCATAAACACATTTTGCTCGCTTTGAAATGCTGCCTTGTGAAACCGAACCAAGAAGAAAATGCAACACTGCAAACAAATAAAGTCTGTGTCTGGGAACAAAGCATATTATTTACAGGTCTAAAAAAACCCTTAAAGGATTAGTCAATTTTCAAATTGTTTTTCTGATAATTTACTCACCCCCATGTCATCCAAGGTGTTCATGTCTTTCTTTCTTCAGTCGAAAAGAAATTAAGGTTTTTGATGAAAACATTCCAGGATTTTTCTCCATATTAGTGGACTTCAATGGCCTCCAAACGGGTCAAAATTACAGTTTCAGTGCAGCTTCAAAGGGCTTTAATTGATACCAGATGAGGAATAAGTGTCTTATCTAGCGAAACGATCGGTCATTTTCGAAAAAATACAACTGTATATGCTTTATAATCACAAATGATCGCCTTGCACGTGCTTCCACTTTCCGTATTCTTCAAAAAGCCAAAGTCCCTTTAAGACAAGTCATTTCACTCGGCGGCCATCTTTGAAATGCCTCTCGGGCATCCTGGGCATCGTGCAGCTCCTATCTCTTTGAATGGGGAAACATCAGATTCTCCAAAACTGTTCGTCAACCTTACGATTAAATTTGATATTTGAAATCACCAATGAAATCTAACAACAACCGACTCATTTAGTTTCTAAACGCTCAAATCATGACAAAAAAACTTTTTTTTTTTCAGGCTGGATCAAGCTAATGCGCATGCGCAGACCTAAATGCGCGTCTCTTCGGAGGCGCGCGTCTGACTGTTTCTATAGAAACCGGTGATTCTAATGGCCACTGAAGTGACGCGATGACTTTACCAGTCGGCGATTGGCTCTTGGCTTTAGAAGGCGGGACTTATTCCGCCATATTGCGCGTTACACTTTCTCCCATTCAAAACAATACGAGTGACACGTCTTGTGTTATTCAATAGTGTTTGAAAAAGCTTACGCTGTATGTCTTACGCCTTCCTTATTCAACATACGGAATGTTTGAATGCCAAATGTTTTCATCGAAAACCTTAATTTTTTTTTCGACTGAAGAAAGAAAGACATGAACATATTGAATGACATGGGGGTGAGTAAATTATCAGGAAAATTTTATTTCAAAGTGAACTAATCCTTTAATATTCAAATGTTAGAAGAATAATATGTAATGCAGTTTTAAAGCATTTGATGGCTTTTATTTCTAAGTAGCTAAAAAAAAGTTTTTAATTGTAGCACTTTACAATAAGGTTTCATGATTAGTTAACATGAACTAACAATGAACAATACTTCTACAGCATTTATTAATATTAGTCAATGTTAATTTAAACATTTACAAATGCATTTTTAAAATCAAAAATTGCATTTGTTGATTTCACCCATTGGGATTTGATTGGAAAATCGTGAACAATCAGCAGATAAGTTGTTTCAGTTGCAAAGAGAGTTGATATTTTGATAAAAAATTATGATTTCTAAAAAATAATGTGCACTGATGAACTGTAGACCATAACACCAGGAATGTGTATTAAAAATATGGGTATACTATTAATAAGTAATAATATTAAGATTCTTTAAACTGGTAAATTATCCTTCAGTGTGACAATATAATTTTTAAGTATGTCAAATTAATTCTGCATGCATGACAATTATTAAAAAAATAAATTGAAAAATGTTTAAGATGGAGTATGGCATGTCACACTGCAGGACACTGGTGTCTATACGAAATACAAAAAAAATATACATTAATAATAAAAGGAGCAATTCCAACCATCGGTGCTCGGGACCTAAATAATGCTCCATATCTGTGTCTTCACACCTTTAGTAAGTTTTTTCACCTGTAGTCATGGCAACTGAGCAAAGGCCAGAACTAAGGTATCTGAATGTGAAAATGCAGTAGCACACACACATACAGAATGAAGCAGAAAAGCAGCCACAATTCCCACCCAGGCAAACAGGAACTGGGTGTTGTATCCTGTACCTTAAGACTGTGTGATTTTGAGCACATAATTAACTACAGGCATTAAAGCAAAAACAAAACACAAGTTAATTTTCATAGTATTTTGCTGACCAACACAGGTGAATTAGGGTAATCTGGGACATGAAGCTCTGATGTAAAGTAAATAAAGTAAATATGTTAACTCAAAACATTTTTCAGTGATTGATGACCTTCAATATAAAAGCTGATTAGTGTTATCAAGTTGATTAATCGCGATTAATCAGATCTAACAAAAATTATACACACACACACACATATATATATATATATATATAAACAGAGCTGGGTAGATTACTAATGAATTGTAATTATTGATTACTGATTTCTGATTACAAAATACATGACAAAATTTGTAATCAGTAATATAATCTCTTAGATTACACATTTTTGTTAACATAATCTGACTACTTTTGGATTACATTACATTACATGTGCTAACCCTTATTTGATGTCACATTATATCACATTACATACACATTAGATACAAAGAAAAATATATTTTTCAAAAAATATATTCTATTCACCAACAAGAGCCTTAACAGATTGTTTTTAAAGTGCAATGTATGGACAGTTAATACTTCAAAATACTAACAATAATGTACCTGTTAATGTTTGCTGATAGTAACACTGAATAAAACAAAATCACATCTTACAATTTTAAAACATATTTACTTAAAATGAAGTAAATTTAGAAAACAGCAACATTACAAAAACAAATATTGAAAAACATGAAATTCACTGCAACATCAAATATTTCATCTATATTTCATATATTACTATTATTTCATATATATATTTCGTCTATATTTCCCCCTTACCGCCGGAAAAACTCGAAGAATCACAAACGTATATGAACAGCAGGTTTATTATGAATCCAGATTACATGTAATCCGTTACCACCCAGCTCTCTCTCTGTGTGTGTAATTATATATATATATATATATATATATTATATATATAGACAATACACACAAATTTACAAACATTTATGCTAGATCTGATTAATCGTGATTAATCGACTTGACAGCACTAATGCTCATATATACATAAAACAATTTAATTGGAGCAAATAACATGTAAACTGATATAAAACACTGATATGAAGAAATGTTCAAAATCTATTGACAAAACCATTGGCAGATTCATGAACTGGGCTTCATTTGTGATTCCTGGATAGGGATTTTAAAATAACTTTGAATATGACTGATTCACTAATGAATCATTCAGGCCAATTTGATTGACTAATTCAAAAGAACCAATTCAAATGAATAATTTGCTCACAAAAAGCAAAAGTGTATATTTAATATACAGTAAATCAACATTAGAAGTGGATCAAAAAAGTTAATCAAAATTGTCCTAAGAAGAAGGTTTTAGGACAACTTTGATTAAAGGTTTTGATCCACTTTAATGTCTTTATTAATTCTGCATGTTTCAAAATTATGTTCAATTATTGACCAAGACAATATATTAGTCGATCAAGAAACATCACCATATTTGATCTCGGATGTCATGACTTAAAAGTCTCATTTGCTGGTCTGAAGTGTTGGTGGACAACAAATAAATAATGTCCTAGATTACCTTAACTCACTTTATATAACACAAATACATACACAACATCCCAAACCCACTAAGCGCAATACAGCATAACATAACCATGCCATGCTGTGAATAATGCTTTTTCATGTCACATTATGAATCAGCTCTACAGGTGGATGAGACATTTGTGTTGAACTTCTCTGAGTATAAAAACAAAAGCTACAGTTCTCGTTAGCTTTGCTCAAAACACATGAAAGTTGGCCATGAGAACAGCTGAAAGGTCCCGGTCAAGCTCACAAATCAGGCTGCTACAGAACATACTAGAAATCTACTGCACTGACAGCATGAGCCGCATAGTTTCTCTTCTGCGTCGAAGTTGCTTGTCAGTGTTTACAATGAAACGAGTTGATACAGACAACAAATCAACGACCTGTTGCATGCAATCGGTCTTTGTCAGGTGACGTCACACTCGTGAAAACCGAAGTGCATTATGGGTGTCGTCGCCATTTCTGAGGTATCCAAACAATCTCTGTATCAGTGCAGAGTTGTTTCTTCTTTGGCTACTTTTCATTGTAAAAATGGCACACTTTTGTTGTGTGAAAAGCTGCAATAATATTTCCCACGATAGAAAATGTCAAAAACTTTACTACGAGATTAGATTTAGTCGGTTTCCTACTTGAAAAAAGGCTGTACGGAGAGTATGTAACGTTAGAGGCAATAACAGAGGCGCCGGATCGCACGGGTTGCCGCGGTGAGACGCAAAACATCACTTTCGTCAAGATATCTCCATTCAAGTATGTTTGCTTTCTACATTTCACAAAGGTAAGTTAGAGGTTTCTGTTTTCTAAAGTAGAAAACGTTATAGCAACGCATTGTTTTGGATTGTATGTGCTATGAAACAAGTCAATTTAAACTGAATCCCTTTACTTGAATATGTCTACATTTTATTTTTCTTAATTTTGCTACAGCATTTTTATACTTAAGGTGCGACATTTTTGCTCTGTATCCATATACTGATTCTAATTTTCTGACTACTTTTTACAGCTGTGGTCTGTGGACCTTTTCATTTCATTGCAGATCAGCCTGCTTAAAGATTATGGAGACTGACCCCAACTGGACACCATCCCTCCCTACATTAAGGCCACATCAGCATTAAACACAGGCTGTCTCAATCAGCTCCCTAGTTCATTAGTTAGGGCACTGATCAGGACGGTCTCAGTCACAAAATTTGTATACACAATATACTGATTCAAGAGCTCAGAGCTGATTGAGATGCACACACAGACACTAAGTAAGGAAAAACAATCCAGTCAGCTACTAAGGTAAAGTTGGTTTTATATTTGCACATTCAGACTTCTGATAAATTCAGACTTTCCAATAAATATGCAATAAATTAATGTTTGCGAATTTTAAGCAGCGACATGATATTGACGACCAACGATTGTCAACTTATAACATTTTTCACAGTCGATCAAAATAGGCAAGTATTGTTTAATGGCATATTTACTTGTGAATGTCCACTGAATGTCCAATGTAGTGTGATTAACAAGGCTATTGAATACGGATGTGCGAATATAAAACCAACTTTACCCAAGTCAGTCAGCTAACACTATGGTCCATCAGGCTGGAGAGAGTGATCATCTTCACACTGAGAAGATGCAGGAGGCTGGAGGAGATGGTGATCTGCATGTGCAGAAGTAAACCGACTTGATATGTACAGGATGTCTGATGTTTGTTTTGGAGATGATGTTAATGTACTATATGGGTCTGCCAAACCTGGGAACCTTTATGGCGTTATTACAAATTTTTTTTTATTTATTTATTTTTTTTTTTTTTTGTGCCTCTGATTCCAGACGCAACAAATACAAATTTCAAATGCTTCTGTGAACCTTAATATACCTCAGATTTGATCTGCCTGCACAACACTTCTAATGTTTCCCCTGAGACGGTATACAGAACATTCAATGAAACTGTGTCATATCTATGCAAACCTGAAGCTTTCAGCTGTATGGGCAGACAGAGATGATTTGCACAGAAATATGTCTCCTTTGTTTAAATACAGAGTAGCAGAGATTATTGACTGTTTTGAGATTTTCACAGAGAAACCATCCAATCAGCGCATGTTTGAATCTTTTGTAGAATTGTAGTGTAAAAATGTGCTGATGCTTTATCCAGTCTTGCATGAACAATAAAGCATGTATAATTAAATTTTTCAGGGTGATTTGTAGATTTATGTTATATGCACTTATAGTATTAACAGGATAATTAATAATATACACAATCTGTAAATCAGATATTTAACTTGCATGACATATCTTTGTTTTTATTATTATTAAGGCCTTTGGACAAAAAACAAAAAAAAAAGACTCATAATGTCATTGACCCAGACAACACAGAGGTAGGTCTAAAAGGTATACTATATCAGAATGTACTGTAATAAAATACACTATTAAATTCTACATACATCTCTGATGATGCCTTGTTTATTGGAACAATGTTTATTGTGTTATACATTGGTTTATGTACTTAATGCAATAATGAAAAAAGGGTAGTATTAGTTCAAAATTCTTCCTGATAATACTAAACCATCCTTAATCATGCACTTGTTAAATAGTTAACACGACATCATTATCGTTACTATACTGTGTTATCGCAGTCCTTCCTTCAGAACATAAATAAATCCTGCACCCATTAGTGAAATATCTGTGAGCTTCGAGGGATTTATAGTTTTTAAATTGTTCACTATGCGTTTATGCCATAAACAAGACAGTTAACAATATTTAAGTATGATGATTTAGGTAGCAATGCGGGGTCAGTAGCACTCCAACTTACTGCAGTCAGTTCGTACAGATCTATGTTATGAATGGATGAAAATTTCTCCAAATAACGGTCCCTGGCATCTTTGGTGAGTTTATCGCGATATGAAATTTTAACTTTGTTCTTGTGCTTCTTCATATTTGCGAGTTATTTGCTTGTTATCTCAACTCGTGTAATCTCTTTCATTCTCACAGTCAGCAGGGATACCACAAATATGGCGCCGCGGTTACGTCACACACAACAAAATCACGTGTCTGACAAAGACCGATTGACTTGAAAAGTACCCGATCCCACTTCAAATACATGGATCGTCTGTTTCTTGTGCTCGCGCTTTAAAAATGCACTAAATGTGGACTGCGTCTCGTGCACTCGCGCCGCGCGCGTGGGGACACTTCCACGCACTTTTCGCTTACCGCTACAGTCTGTGTTCCGCTACACCCGCGCGCACCGCCCGGAGGGGTTTCGTACAGTGTGTTTTGAATTTTCCGCAGTCCTTGTCACGGTTCCCGGAGGTTTTGAGTGAGTGAGCGGGGGCTCGACCGAGATTACGTGGCAGTACTGGAGCCTCGCGCGCAGGAGGAGGCCGAGGAGGAGGCGCGAGCACGCGCGCTCTCTCCCTCTCTGCGGGGGCACGAGAGACGGGAAGGAGGTGAAAGAAAAAAAGAGAACATCTGTAGTGACAATGACTCCTCACTACCGACAGGGGGAGACACTGAGACGATTAAAAGACCAGAATGCAATGGCACAAAAAGGGCTGTAAAGTATTATTTATTTATTTTTTTAATAAACATAAAACGCCCCACTACCTATATATCCATACCACATATATCACTAAAATTAGATTCTTGAGAAATCACACCTGTCTGTAACTATGGAAACTTGTTTCAGCCACTGAATAAAATATAAAAAGGTAACTGCGACTTCTTATCAAACAAATTGTCACAATTCCAACATTTTTCTCAGAATTACATGAAATAAATTCGCAATTGTGCGTTATAAAGGCTTGTAAGATTTAAATTCGCAATTGTAAAATGTCAGAATTGTGAGCTGACTTGGACTTAAAGGTTTAGTTCACCTAAAAAAAAAAAAAATGATATCATCATTTACTCACCCTCATGTCGTTCCAAACCCATAAGACTTTCATTCATCTTCAAGACAAATGAAGATCTTTTTGATGAAATCCGAGAGCTTTCTGTCCCTCCATTGACAGCTACACAACTGACACTTTGACACTTCAAAACATTCATAAAGAAATCGTAAAACTAATCCATTTGAATTGAGCGGTTTAGTCCAAATTTTCTGAAGAGACTCGACCACTTTATATGAACAGATTGAATTTAGGCTTTTATTCACATATAAACATTAATCAATGTACACATCACTTATGGCAAACAGAAGCTTAAGCATGTTCGCTTGACGTGAGAACCAATGTGAACGTACCTGGTTACGAACATAACCTTGGTTCTCTGAGATATGGAACGAGTACTGCGTATGGGGGAAAAGCTCATTTTTCCTCGATGTTGAAGCCTTTTTCAATAGCGCAGTGTAACTGCACGGCCATTGGTTCAAACTGGAAAACTTTTTGAACCAATGACGGCGCGGCGTAGCTGCACGAGCCTATGGTGATGCAGCGCACCAAAGCCCGTCAAAATAGGCGGGGCAACTGGCTATATAAGCGGGCATTTCGCCATAGGATTTCAGGAAGAAATTTTTTTTGAAGCGACGACACTGAAGCCAAAGCCTCGTGTCACGGCATAGAACGCAGTACTTGTTCCATATCTCAGGGAACCGAGGTTACGTTTGTAACCGAGTACGTTTCCTTTCGATACTTCACTCGTACTGTGTATGGGGAACGAATTCAACCGTGCCGTGCCATGGCAGGGAATGACTAGACTTATCTTGGACACTGTAGGGGTCCAGGGGACAAGTGAGATGGCCAGAGCTGTCGAACCCTTTATGTTACACTTGCTAAGAGGGAGCTAGCTCCCTGGAAGTGGCATGATGACGAAGCTCAGCAGAGGCCGTCGTATCATACCGAGAGGACCAGAGCATGCAAGGTCGGGATGTCCAGGTTATAAAATCTGACAAAAGAGGATGGCGAGGACCATCCGGCCGCCTCACAGATGTCTTTGATAGAGACACCACAATCCCTCTAGTGGAGTGGGCTCTTACTCCTATGGGGCAATCAAGGCCCATAGAGGAGTAACATACAGCGATAGCGTTGACTATCCAACGCGAGAGTCGCTACTTTGAGGCCGGAGACCCTTTGGTGCGGCTGCCAAAGCAGACAAAAAGCTGGCCAGATTGTCGAAACGGCTGTGACCGCTCACTGTAGGTCCTCAATGCCCTAACTGGGCAGAGTAATTCCAATTCTCGCTCGTCCGACGAGGGAGGTAGCGCTGAGAGGGAAATGACCTGTGCTCTGAACGGGGTCGAGAGCACTTTAGGGATGTAGCCATGCCTGGCCTTTAAAATGACCTTTGAGTCGTTGGGCCCAAACTCAAGGCATGCAGGGCTCACAGAGAGGGCCTGCAGGTTGCCAACATGCTTGACCGATGCTAGTGCAAGGAGCAGAGCGGTTTTGAGTGTTAAGGGCCGAAGGTCAGCTGACCACAGTGGCTCAAAGGGGGGCCCTTTGAGTGCTCTGAGGAACGTGGAAAGGTCCCAAGTGGGAACAGTGAATGGATGTGAGGGGTTCGACTGCCTAGAACCTCTCAGGAAACACACAATGAGGCTGTTTTGACCCACTGATTGGCCAGCGATAGGAGCGTGGAAAGCCTGAATAGCTTAGAGGACCAAACTTGGCTCCTCCAGAGTGGGGCCACCAGGAGGACTCTGTGCTTGTCTTCCCTGACTTGTCTGATGAGGTTCATTCTCATTTTGCGCAGCACGTTTGAGCTCCCGCAAGAACCAATGAGGTTCATTCACGTGTGTTATGCAGCACATTTGAGCTTCATCAAGAACCAATGAGGTTTACTCTCATGTTATGCAGCACGTTTGAGCTTCATCAAGAACCAGTGAGGTTCATTCTTGTTACGCAGCACGTTTGAGCTTCATCAAGAACCAGTGAGGTTCATTCTTGTGTTATGCAGCACATTTGAGCTTCTGCAAGAACCAATGAGGTTCATTCTCATGTTACGCAGCACGTTTGAGCTTCATCAAGGACCAATGAGGTTCATTCTCATGTTACGCAGCACGTTTGAGCTTCATCAAGAACCAATGAGGTTCATTCTCATGTTACGCAGCACGTTTGAGCTTCTGCAAGAACCGATGAGGTTCATTCTCATGTTGCGCAGCACGTTTGAGCTTCATCAAGAACCAGTGAGGTTCATTCTTGTGTTATGCAGCACATTTGAGCTTCATCAAGAACCAATGAGGTTCATTCTTGTGTTACGCAGCACGTTTGAGCTTCCGCAAGAACCAATGAGGATCATTCTCATGTTATGGAGCACGTTTGAGCTTCATCAAGAACCAGTGAGGTTCATTCTTGTGTTACGCAGCACGTTTGAGCTTCATCAAGAACCAATGAGGTTCATTCTTGTGTTACGCAGCACGTTTGAGCTTCCGCAAGAACCAATGAGGTTCATTCTTGTGTTACGCAGCACATTTGAGCTTCCGCAAGAACCAATGAGGATCATTCTCATGTTATGGAGCACGTTTGAGATTCATCAAGAACCAGTGAGGTTCATTCTTGTGTTACGCACCACATTTGAGCTTCATCAAGAACCAGTGAGGTTCATTCTTGTGTTACGCAGCACGTTTGAGCTTCATCAAGGACCAATGAGGTTCATTCTCATGTTACGCAGCACGTTTGAGCTTCATCAAGAACCAATGAGGTTCATTCTTGTGTTACGCAGCACGTTTGAGCTTCCGCAAGAACCAATGAGGTTCATTCTTGTGTTACGCAGCACGTTTGAGCTTCCGCAAGAACCAATGAGGATCATTCTCATGTTATGGAGCACGTTTGAGATTCATCAAGAACCAGTGAGGTTCATTCTTGTGTTACGCACCACATTTGAGCTTCATCAAGAACCAATGAGGTTCATTTTTGTGTTACGCAGCACGTTTGAGCTTCATCAAGAACCAGTGAGGTTCATTCTCAGATTACGCAGCACGTTTGAGCTTCCGCAAGAACCAATGAGGTTCATTCTCATGTTATGCAGCACGTTTGAGCTTCATCAAGAACCAATGAGGTTCATTCTCATGTTACGCAGCACGTTTGAGCTCCCGCAAGAACCAATGAGGTTCATTCTCATGTTATGCAGCACGTTTGAGCTTCATCAAGAACCAATGAGGTTCATTCTCATGTTACGCAGCACGATTGAGCTTCTGCAAGAACCAATGAGGTTCATTCTTGTGTTATGCAGCACATTTGAGCTTCTGCAAGAACCAATGAGGTTCATTCTCATGTTACGCAGCACGTTTGAGCTTCATCAAGGACCAATGAGGTTCATTCTCATGTTACGCAGCACGTTTGAGCTTCATCAAGGACCAATGAGGTTCATTCTCATGTTACGCAGCACGTTTGAGCTTCTGCAAGAACCGATGAGGTTCATTCTCATGTTGCGCAGCACGTTTGAGCTTCATCAAGAACCAGTGAGGTTCATTCTTGTGTTATGCAGCACATTTGAGCTTCATCAAGAACCAATGAGGTTCATTCTTGTGTTACGCAGCACGTTTGAGCTTCCGCAAGAACCAATGAGGATCATTCTCATGTTATGGAGCACGTTTGAGCTTCATCAAGAACCAGTGAGGTTCATTCTTGTGTTACGCAGCACGTTTGAGCTTCATCAAGAACCAATGAGGTTCATTCTTGTGTTACGCAGCACGTTTGAGCTTCCGCAAGAACCAATGAGGTTCATTCTTGTGTTACGCAGCACGTTTGAGCTTCCGCAAGAACCAATGAGGTTCATTCTCATGTTATGCAGCACGTTTGAGCTTCATCAAGAACCAATGAGGTTCATTCTCATGTTACGCAGCACGTTTGAGCTCCCGCAAGAACCAATGAGGTTCATTCTCATGTTATGCAGCACGTTTGAGCTTCATCAAGAACCAATGAGGTTCATTCTCATGTTACGCAGCACGTTTGAGCTTCATCAAGAACCAGTGAGGTTCATTCTTGTGTTATGCAGCACATTTGAGCTTCTGCAAGAACCAGTGAGGTTCATTCTTGTGTTATGCAGCACATTTGAGCTTCTGCAAGAACCAATGAGGTTCATTCTCATGTTATGCAGCACGTTTGAGCTTCCACAAGAACCAATGAGGTTCATTCTCATGTTACGCAGCACGTTTGAGCTTTCTCAAGAGGTTTGTTCACAAGCGTCAAGCAGCTTTGGTTGAGCTTCTGTGTATGTTCACTGATCAATGTTTATACGTCAATAAAAAAACTAAATTAAATCTGTATATCATATAAAGCGATCATGTGTCTGTCATTTGGAATGACATGAGAGTGAGTAATTAATGACAGAATTTTCATTTTTGGGTGAACTATCACTTTAATAACTCACAATTTCGAATCAGAATTGTGAGGTGTAAACTCACAACTGAATTGTGAGAAAAAAATCAAAATCATCTTTTACTTTTTGTATAGATGCTTAAGACCTGTGTGCTCATGTGTGAATGAGGTAGTGATAGTAGCTTCTTGACAGGAAGCTGTCACCATACTTCAGAAGGGGAATTACTTATACTGTATTATTGGGTAACACTTTATTTTACAGTGTCGTAGTTACACATTACTACATGTACATACTATAGTAATAACAGTAAATTATGCATAATTACAAGTAAGTTAACTAACCCTAAACCGAACCCTAACCCTAACTCTATAGTAAGTACATGAGGTTAATTAATAGTACTTTTTTATGTAACCACGGCACTGTAAAATAAAGTGTAACCTTATATTGTATTATATTCGTGACGGGAATTACCTTGAAGGAACTGTAGTACTGTATTGGTACTTTAGTATTGTATTATATTATATTATATTATCTTGACAACTGGAGGTTGTTCGAATTGTCAGTGGTGAAGTCAGATTAGTATTGTGAATTTCCACAACAGTTATATATATATGCATGCTCTTATATATATATATATATATATATATATATATATATATATATATATATTATTACAATATTGTCTTTTCAGATTCAAGTGACTTTATTGACATTACAAAAAGTGATTTAGCAATAAAAACTATTATAGAAATATAATACCTATATATACACATATACAAAGTAGGTTTCCCCTTTCTAACAGCACTTGTAGTTATTTTTACACTTTCTGGGGTTTTATTTTGCAGGTATAGGAGTATTGACCTTGTATTATTGTGATGGAATAACATTGTTGCAGGCTGGAAATAACATGTTTAACTTGAGTCATTTGTGAGTAATTTGGTCATAAAGTACAGCTCTGTTTTTTTTTAGCAGAAGGGCCATCTTCTTTTGGTTGTCACAACTCTGTCTTTATACACCCACACATAATGTACTTTTGCTAGTGCAATTTTATACTCAAGTAATGACAAAAGTGTATATGCTTGATATTTGCCTGCATACAAACACACCTACTGTAGATCATTCATTTCAAGCAGATTACATACTGAAGCACTTCTCCATGATCTATGAGTTCTTGATGCACACTTCTTCATGTCTCCTGGAGCTGTCAGGTGGTCAGTGTGCGTACGCGTCTTGTGGGTTTGTAACTGCCGGTGATGAGTCCCAGCTCTTTCTTCATCTCCCAGCGCTGTAATGCTGAGGCCCAGGGCTCCAGTTTAGGGTCATAAAAGCAAACGTGGGTCTAATAACAAAGTACAACCTTCCGGTCAGAAATAAAACACACAAACCTGACATTTAAGTCAAAATTTATAATAATATATATATATATATATATATATATATATATATATATATATATATATATATATATATATATATATATATATTTTTTTTTTTTTTTTTTTAAAAAATATAAAATATAAATAAATTTTTAAAAAATAAATGCTCTCCAAGGCTGCATTTATGTGATTGAAAATAAAGTAAAAATTGTAATATTGTGAAATATTATTAGAATTTAAAATAACTAATTTCTATTTCAATATATTTGAAAATGTAATTTATTCCTGTTACATTACTCCAGTTTTCAGTGTCACCTGATCCTTCAGAAATCATTCTAATATTCTGATTTGCTGCTCAAGAAACATTTCTGATTATTATCAATGTTGAACGCAGTTGTGCTGCTTCATATTTTTGTGGAAATGCTGATACATTTCTTTTCAGTATTCTTTGATGAATAGAAGGTAATAAATGTCTTTACTGTCACATATGATCAATTTATATGTGTAATAAAAGTTTTAAATAAAAAAAAAACAAAAAAAACAAAAAAACAAAAACGGACCCCAAACTATATCTATAATATATATATATATATAAATATATATATACATACACACACACACAATGCTGCTTGAAAGTTTGTGAACCACTTGAGGAATCTGTGAAAATGTGAATAATTTAACAAAATAAGAGAGATCATACAAAATGCATGTCATTTTTTATTTAGTACTGTCCTGAGGAAGATATTTTACATAAACAATGTTTACATTTAGTCCACAAGACAAAAAAATAGCTGAATTTATAAATATGACCCAATTCAAAAGTTTGTGAGCCCTTGATTCTTAATACTGTGTGTGGTTACCTGGGTGATCTACGACTGTTTTTATGTTGTGTGATGGTTGTTCACGAGTCCCGTTTGTTCTGAGCAGTTAAACTGAACTCTGTTCTTCAGAAAAATCCTCCAAGTCCCAAAAATTCTATATTTGAACCCTTTCCAGCAGTGACTGTATGATTTTGAGATCCATCTTTTCACACTGAGGACAATTAAGGGACTCAAACACAACTACTAAAAAAGGTTCAAACATTCACTGATGCTCCAGATATTGTACTTAATTTGTCTTCTGCCAAACATTTAAGTATCTTCTGTTGCTTCCAAAGGGCAGTACTAAATAATAATTAAAAAAAATTTTTTTTAAACAAAATAAGAAAAATTTGGACATCTTTATCCTGTTCAAAAGTTTTCACCCCTGACTCTTAATGCACTGTGTTTCCCTCTGGAGCATCAGTGAATGTTTGAACCTTTTTTAATAGTTGTGTTGAGACCCTTAATTATCCTTAATTATCCATTATTTTTATCATATGTAAACATTTTTTATGTAAAATATCATATTCAGGACAGTACTAAATAAAACATAACATGCATATTGTATGATCCCTCTTATTGTGTTAAAATTATTCACATTTTCAGAGATTCTGCAAGGGGTTCACAAACTTTCAAGCAGCACTGTATATGTGTGTGTGTGTTTTTTTAATTCATGCATAAAATTGTAGTAAAGTGTATCAACAAAATAATAATTGAATAAATAATTTTTAAATGCAATTTTAGGAAGATGCTGGACAATTCATCACACATTGATCACTAGAACCCTTTTTAATGGATTTTGAACAAATATAATGTAAAATAATTTCACCTATTTTGCATGTCTCATTTGCTACCTGAGCAGGAGTGGACGGTGTGCCGTCTGTCCCTGTCCTCCATAAGCTTTGTTCGAGTTTCTGTGGCTCAGCCTCGCCATTAAAGCTCTCCGATTTAGAGCGGAGCCCTCTGTGGTCCTCATCCATGTTCTCTGTGATCTGAGGAACAGAGAAGCAGGATAGAAACAAAGGAACCAAATCAAAGGCAAAAGAAATTTCCATCCTCTGGAGAGCTCACATGATTTCAACACTGGCTGTGATAAGAGGAGGAGGCAGCAATCTAAATTCTGGCATGGTTTTGAGCATCAAATTCAGGACTTTGGAACAAGGGAGATGATCATTATTGGAAACACCACAGCATTCAGATACAGTTTAAAGGGATAGTTTACTCAAAAAATAAAAATTCTGTCATTATATGTCCCTATTATTACTGCTCAGTAAAAAACTAATGGAAATGGGGTTCGTTTACCTGCTGTGACTCTAGACAAACTTCCCGGAGTCTCACTTCTGCTTCATCCCTCTCGTCCTGGAGCCGTTTCAAACTCTCTTCCAGCTGCTATACACAAACACATAAAAGAACCATTCAGCACAAAACCCCTGATCACCTATTTACATAATGGCATTTCTCCAGCACTTTGTTGGTCTTGCAGTATTGATGCCCTGAAGGGTGTAACAAACAGGAAGAAGAACAGTAGCTTGCTGATACTGCACAGAGGAAGGAAAAAGAGAGACATGGAGAGAGAATCTCAAGGCAAACAGAAACTGATAAAAAGATGAAAGAAGAAAGGATGGACACGGGCAGAAAAGGAGGATGGGTGCTTATGGCTCCTGATCCTCTAAGTTAACACATTGTAATGTAATATCAAACAGTGCCACATGCTATACAAGGCTCCGATATACTTCAAGCGAAATCGAAGAATGAACTGGTGTGATGTCATTTCGAACAAAATCAGGCCAAAACGAAGTCCGCTTTGCGTTCGTTTCGGGAGTTCAAAACAGTTTGCCAAAGCGAACTTTTCGGAAATGTTTGTTCCAGCTAGTAAACACACCTTCGAACTACCATTGGTCCGTGGTGATGATGTAATAGGTGGGTGTGGCTATGAGGCTCCGCCTTCTCCGACATGGAAATCTTCTCCGGTTCATTTCTTCTGTTCAGTCCCTCGAGGTCAGATACCCGCAAGTAAAAACATGAACACACTGGAGCAGCTTTATGGTAGAAATATAGTTCTAATTCTAAATGAAAGAGATATTGACACCATTTTTTAAAGAATTAGTCCACTTTTAAATAAACTTTTCCTGATGATTTACTCTCCCCCATGTCATCCAAGATGTCCATGTCTTTCTTTCTTCAGTCGAAAAGAAATTAAAGTTTTTGATGAAAACATTCCAGGATTTTTTTCCATATAGTAGACTTCAATGGGCACCAAACAGTTGAAGGTCAAAATTAGTTTCACTGCAGCTTCAAATTGTTCTACACAATTCAAATTCTTCTACACCAGATGAGAAATAAGGGTCTTATCTAGTGAAACCATCGCTCATTTTCTGTTTTTAACCATAAATGCTCATCTTGAACTAGCTCTCTTCTTCTCCTCTATTAGAATTCCGGCAGTGTAGACGCTGCTAAGTGTATTACTGCCCTCCACAGGTTAAAGTTTGAACTAATTGTATTATACTATTGTATTGAACTAGGATATTGCATATAAAAATTAGTTCAAACTTTGAACTGTGGAGGGCAATAATACGCTTAGCAGCATCTACACTGCCTGAATTCTAATAGAGAAGAAGAAGAGAGTTAGTTCAAGCATTTATGGTTAAAACTTATATAATTTTCAATTCGAAAATGAGCGATGGTTTCACTAGATAAGACCCTTATTTCTCATTTGGGATCGTGTTGAACAATTTGAAACTGCAGTGAAACTAATTTTGACCTTCAACTGTTTGGTGCCCATTGAAGTCTACTATAAGGAGAATAATCCTGGAATGTTTTCATCAAAAACTTTAATTTCTTTTCCACTGAAGAAAGAAAGACATGGACATCTTGATGACATGAGGGTGGGCAAATTATCAGGAAATGTTTATTTAAAAGTGGACTAATCCTTTAATGTTTAATATTGTAAAGCTGTATAATCTATTGTATAAAATGACGTGACTTGACTGTGACTTGAGTGTCGAATTGCAGAGTTTGTGCAAACATATCCACATTGCTATGATTAGATGCTTTCTGAACTGCTGTTTTCTCACCCCTATCATTTTTGTTGTGTGTTTATTTTGTTATTGAGAGAAAAGCGCGCAGCACATATTGACATATTCATCTAAACGTTGCTCTCAGCAGTGTGGACGGCATCGGGATGTTCGCTAACAGTATACTGCTGCTTACGTATTTCGAACTTCTTTCTACCCCAAAGTGAAGAACGAAAAAGAACTTCACATTGAGTATATCGGGGCCTTATGGTGAAAAAGAGAGTTCTGACCTGACATTTCTCCTGTAGGGTGCGATTGAGATCTCTTTCGGCCTGTAGCTCCCCCTGCTGAGTGGAGGACAGACACTGCAGCTCAGCCTGAAGAGAAACCATCTCAGAACGCATCTGCAGCAGAGACTGAGACTGAAACACACACATAACAAACTGTGAGATAAAATCTGTAGTAAGGATGGGTTAGGACATTCACTAGTTGTTCAGCATGTCAGTAAGTGATATATTTTTTTCTAAGCTAATATTTTTTAGCAGCTGTGCTTTAAAAAGGGTGAATTTAGAAGTGCAAACCTTTTAAACTTTTTAAAATATTAAAGCAGTGCTGGTGTAAAAAAAAAAAAAAAAGTCTCTGCCTTAAAAGATAAATATAACAGGGTTTTGTCCTGGGTGAAAAATGTTCTTAAGTGTTGGCAGACGAATATGGCCATCCACACACATTAGTAAAGTTTCCTACCCATATGAAATGCGAGCCCAGTACTGATAATAATTAAAAATCTGTAAATGTATATGTAAACAGTCACTGAGTAACTGGTTTGAAAATTTTTGCATTTACACTCCAATATGCACAGATCATTTGACATACAGTATCAGATTGTTTTGTTCTGTCCATTGCTGTGACTATCACTGTCATTCGAGGCGCACAAAGCTGCAATCTTGCGAAAACTCCTGTTATAATCAATGAAGCTGTGCTGAACCTCTTATTGACATTATGTTCATACTTTGTCGGTTATAAAGAAATGATTCAAAACTGTGCTGAACTCATGTTGAACACAAACTCTGCCATTTTGAGTGGTATTGAGTGGATTCTGACTGACAAACAAATTTGATTGGCCATAGCGTTCCCATGCTCAACAGATATGTCTGTGATTGGCTAATTGGCTTAATTATGAATAAAGTAAAAGTATCAGATTGAAAAACACTCAAAATATATCTTAGCAAAATTAATTTTTAATTACATTTTACAAGTAAATTGTGTTCATTATTGTGCTCAGCATAATACACAGTGAAATGCATTCTAAAAATATGAATATAATTAAAACACCTCAAATACCAATATTTTCAACATTTTTTTATAATGTATAAAATATTATGTGACTGAAAATATAAATAAAGTCATTCTTGCCATTACTTTATCGAGCAAATAAAGTGCATTGCGAAACAGGCGAACATTTTATAAAATAAGGGGCCATTTAAACCTAAAACTGAAAAAAAAAGTATGCTTTTTGGCCGTTCATTTACATGATAACGGCAATTTGGGGGCCTGAAAACTCACTTTTGAAAACAGATTTCATATTACAAGTCTTTGAAAACGATACCGTTATTGTCTCGATTTAAACTACAAAATCGTGAATTTGTGCAAATGGTGACTTTATGCCCATGCGTATTACATGTTTGGTCTTTAGGTGCATAGTGTTTCTTTACGTCGCCAACTAGTGGCCTGGCATAAATAATACAGCACTTTTAGTTGTTTCCACTGATTTGTGTGAATGGGGATTGTTTTGACAACATTTCATTGTCATCTGTTTGCAAAACTTTTCAAAAATGCAAATAAAACTTTCCTGTTTTTAGTACATCATTGTCGTGTAAACATACCCTTTCATACATTGAAAGTTATTTTACTTATTGATTTGCATGGATATTCAACAAGGGGGCAGAAGACCTACAGAAGATCCTATAGGAATGTTTTTGGGAAAGCACTGATTATGTCAATGATGTGGACGCCTAAGAAAGACATGTATCAAATATGATACATACCTCTTTATAGGTTTAAGTCAGAGTGGTCATTCAAAACCCACCAACGGATTTTGAAAATATATTTTGCATAACTTTTAAAGAGGAAGTTTTCACTGTAATCAGACTGTGAAGTACTTTAAGGGCATAGATGTTTGTATATAAATAATTTCATGCATTAAAGTTTATAAAGTTTGGACGCACACCTGCTCATAACTCCTCCTCTTATATTCATCCTTAGCTTCTTCAAGACTTTCAATTTCTGCTTCCAAATCCTGTTGGGAGAGGCAAGATGATACAATAAACTCTGTTTATGTGTTCTGGGGTGTTAGTATTACAGTGAGAAAGGCTGTATCCAGCACAAATGAGGTAAACCATGGGTAAAGCTACACACCTTGATTCTCAGAGAGTGGTTTAGAGCTGTTCTGTTATTCAGATACTGACTCAACTGAGACTTCTGATTGGACAACAGCTTCTCCAGCTCAGATACCTTCTCTTGTAGCTTCTGATTGGCTTTTGAGAGGTCATCTGATTTTGCTGATGCATCATTTAGTGCCTTCTTCAGCTATTATAGCAAATAGGAGTAGGTGAATAACTGAGTCTAAGTCAAAGTCAAACTTATTTATAAAGTAGATCAAAGCGATGTACATTGAAATCTACCCAGCAAGCAACTAATTTACATAAAAATAAATTTAATATTACCCTCTGTGCTGACTTCCTCCTCGAGTCTTTTTCTCTGTTGAGCAGATTCTTGAGGGAATCTACACATTCCGTCAGTCGACGAATCTCTGCCCTTGCCTCTTTAAGCTCCGCCTCCCTGCTGATGCAATCATGTAACATGAACTCAAGAAAACATGGAGGAAAAAACAACTGGGTCCCTTTATTTGAACATAGCTAGATTCGGGTAAATACATAAACAACCAAACACAAATAGATTATCCATGCAAAAGTTTAGGGATGCATGATATATCTTTAACTATATCAGTTATCGAGCACAATTACAGATATTTACATTTTAATTAGTTGACATTGCCTCTATATCAGTCAGTATTAGATATTTAATTGTGCAGGAGTCATACTCATTTACCCTATTTGATAGTGAAAGTCCAATCTGATAGTTCTCAGAAAATGAACTGTAACTTAGTGAATACTAATGACAAAAAAATTAGACCTAAAAAACGTTGAAATGTCAGGTTTTAAATCGTGTAAGTCAAATCGAAAACAAACATTCTGTGTTTATCTAATCTGTATGAAAAGAGAGCCATGTCAGAAGTCCGTGATTCAGCTCATTATCTGCTAATGCGGCCACGCCCACGGAGTCAGCGCTATTCAGACGCAAATTCAGAGGCAATACATGCATTCATCGTCTCAATTGTGTATTTATTGTCTTGAAAAGTGTTTTGAATAGCCATAGTTAGCGATCTCTGGCCTCTGTTAGTTCAGTTATTTCCTGGATTGTCTATTCTTCTTTGGTGCTCAGGCATTTGTGGACTAAAGGTGTACAGAGCGCCCTCCGGCTTCAAGTATGAATTGTAAACACAGTATCCAGCACTCATAGTAATGACTATAAATCCTGAATAAATATTACTCCTCTGTATAGAAAATTGACAAACATATGAGAATAAATCAGTATTTCTCCAAATGTGCATGCTTTAAGCTAAAAGCCTATATGAAATGCCATAGAGGTAACATAATTGTTCAGACACTTTGCATCACAGAAATACATTATATTTTAAAGAATATAATAGAATACCATTATTTTAAATTGTAATAATATTTCACAGTTTTGCTATTTTTTCTGTATGTTTGATTTACACCGTGATGAGATTTGAGACATGATCAACAGAGGGTTTTTTCACAGCCTACCTGACTGAAAGAGCTCATTATTTATGCAATTCTTTTGTCTTCTCAGGTGAGAATCATCCATTATTCATGAGGATTCACACCTTCAGGCATACTGTGTTTCTTGACCAAAGATGTTTTAGAAAATTTAAATCTCTCTATTGTTTTATATGAACAAGCAGGCAGCATAATTTTTACCTCATTTTGAAGCAAAAACTCTAGTCTACAACCTCAAATACCCAGAAGTCTTGTGAAAAAAGATTTAATATATATTTTTTGGCTTTATTTCAGTGACTTAAGTTTTTTGTTTTTTCAATAACCACGCATAAACGTTATTCCTTCAAAAACACAAACATGTACATACATGTTCCTCACATATTATTGTAGCCTAGTTTGTGCTGAATACAGTGTAATGACACTTTTTCCATTAATATGTTTATGAACAACAGAAAAAAAAAAGCACAAATGTCAGGGCATGTCAAAACTTCTCCAAGGCCCCAAAAATCCTCAGACCCCTGAGGGTTAATAAACACTTGCAGTCTGTATAATTCATAAACACAACTTCATTCTTTATAAATCTTTCCAACAGTGTAGCATTAGCCGTTAGCCACGGATCACAGATCACAAATTCATTCAGAATCAAATGTAAACATCCAAATAAATACAATACTCACATAATCCGACACATGCATGCAGTATGCATGACGAACACTTTGTAAAGATCCATTTTGAGGGTTATATTAGCTGTGTAAACTTTGTTTATGCACTGTTTAAGGCAAGCGCAAGCTCCGGGGCGGAGAGCGCGAGCAATTAAAGGGGCCGCAACCTGAATCGCCGCATTTCTAATTATGCCCCAAAATCTATGGGGTATTTTGAGCTGAATCTTCACAGACACATTCAGGGGACACATTAGACTTATATTACATCTTGTGAAAAAACGTTCGATGGCACCTTTAATGAACCTAATGAAGTAGCCAAAATGAACAATACAATAATCATGTTTTATCAGCAGTTTAAGCCATACTCTTAATGGTAATTAATACCATAAACTCATGTTCCCTTACCTCTCGCTGAGGGTGTTTAGTTTCTCCTGTGCATTGTGGTTTTCCTGTAAGGCCTGCTCTAAACTATGGACAAGTTTCCTGTTGTCCAGCTGAGCTTCATCAAGTGCTTTTTGCAAAGATTCCACCTTCAACATAAGTGTGTAAACATTTAAACGCCTTGATCACGTCTCTTATTTATTTGGTCATCAGTGTGTTTGTGTGTGTTTTACCTTCTCATTATTGGTTGCATTGTGATTCTCTACGTCACTTTCAAGTCTCTGAATCTCTTTTATTGCCTGCAGTCTGACAAACACACACAACATAATGCTGATTACCACAGACAAACATTGACTTAGTAAAAACAAACAAAACCATAGTTACAGTAATGCACTTATAATGAAAGTCTATGCAGCAAGACATTCCCCAGAAATGAATAAATGTTAAAGCACTTTATTAACTGTTCCATACAAAAATGTGTTAATTGAGCTCAAAAAAGTGTATTTTATAGTTCATCTCAGTACAATGTCTTGCTCCATGGATGTCCATGGTAAGTGTGTTACATTAAACATGTTTTTCAAGGGGCTATATTTAATAATTTTTCAAGTATTAAATGCTTTTTTATTGCCAATGTGTAAACAGCTTGTAATGAAACTTAAAAAAAACAAGATCTTTCCTGACTTCCTACAGTAGGTTGTCTATGAAAGTCTGTAAACTGATTTTTATGTGAAGGACTCGGGGTGTTTTTTGCCGGGGAAATCAAAAGGATGTAACATTTATGACACATGAAACGAATGCTTATACAATGTTGAGGATAATGTTGAAAGAGCCATTCTGTACTTTAATGCCAATGAGTCATGCAAAGAAAAGTGATTAATTCAAACTACACAAAGCCAGATCTATATAGTCTATAGTCTCAAATATGCTTTATAATCAAACTATCTTAACAGTGTCATTTTAATGACCACATTTGTCGACATGATGCTGGTGAATTGCAGAGCTGGTGTAAACATTCACATCGCAATGATCAGATGCTTTCTTAACTGCTGTTTTCTCACCGCTGTCATTTTTGTTGTGCGTTTATTTTGTTATTGAGAGGAAAGCGAGCAGCACATATTCATCTAAACATCTCAGCAGCATGGGCGATGTCTGGATGTTCGTTAACAGTATATCGCTGCAAAGGTATTTCCAACTTCTTTTTACCGCTAAGTGAAGAACTACAAAGATGTTTACCCTGAGTATATTGAGGCAATGATTCACGTTCAGTCTTGTTTGTTACGTGTGTACAAGTGCGAGCATGAGCAATACGTTTCTGGCTGTAGTTCATTGGATGGCCATTATGAATTATACATATACCCCCTTTAAGGACGAGTCGAAATTATTTAAAAGTCAGCATGAAACGAAAGTTTCTCTCTGAGATTCGGAGTGAAATGGCTTCTCGAACAAGGGAAACCAATCAAGGAAAACATGCCTCGAACACCTCCTAGTGGTCATTATATAAAACACAAAGGAAAAAATAGATATTGCTTAATAGCATAACAGCTTCAACTAAAATATACACTACCGTTCAAAAGTGTGGGATCGGTAACATTTTTAATGTTTTATAAAGAAGTTTCGTCTGCTCCCCAAGGCTGCATTTATTTAATTAAAAATACAGTAAAATCAGTAATATTGTGAAATATTATTACAATTTAAAATAACTGTTTTCTATTTGAAAATATTTGAAAATGTAATTTATTCTTGTGTTGGCAAAGCTGAATTTTCAGCATCATTACTCCAGTCTTCAGTGTCACATGATCCTTAAGAAATCATTTGAATATGCTGATTTGCTGCTCAATAAACATTTATTGTGCAATGTACAAAATATTTGTGTACAATATTTTTTTTCAGGATTCTTTGATGAATAGAAAGTTCAAACGAACAGCATTTATTTGTTGTTACATTTTAAATGTCTTTACTGTCACTTTTGATTGATTTAATGCATCCTTGCTGAAAAAAATATTAATTTCTTTAAATTCTTCTAAAAAAAATAAGAATAAAAATTCTTACTGACCCCAAACTTTTGAACGGTAGTGTATAATGTTACAAAAGCTTTGTATTTCAGATAAATGCTGTTCTTTTGAACTTTCTATTCATCAAGGAATCCTGAAAAAAAAAAGTATACAACTGTTTTTAACACTGATAATAATAATAATAATAATAATAATAATAATAATACATGTTTCTTGAGCAGCAAATCATCATATTAAAATGATTTCGAAGGATCGTGTGGCACTGAAGACTGGAGTAATGATGCTGAAAATTCAGCTTTTCCAACACACAAATAAATTACATTTTATATTTATACAGTTATTTTAAATTGTAATAATATTTCACAATATTACTGTTTTTACTGTATTTTTAATTAAATAAATGGAATCTTGGAAACTTCTTTTAAAAATATTAAAAATATTAAAAATCTTACCGATCCCAAACTTTTGAACGGTAGTGTATACAAAAATATACACAAGCTTAACAGAAATGACTGATTTTTAACACAATGATTGAAAATATTAATGTGTTTAAAGACGCGTTTAATTTTTCGTCAGTTTTTTTTTCGAGTACGGCCCTTTATCACGTAATAAAGGGTGGAATTCCTTGTATGGGCACTTCTCCCTGATAAGCACACACATCACCCAGAGCAAGAGCACGCCCATCAACATGCTTTATTTGGGTTACGGAAGCCGAGAGATTTTCAACAATGCCTGTGTCCCAATTCAGGGGCTGCACCCTTTGAAGGGCATATTTGAAAGCTGCATACATCATTGAAGCAGTCTCATTTAAGAAAAATTACCGTTAGATAAAGTAAAGTAAGAAAGAAATTACAGTATTTTACACCTCACAATGAAAATCAGTCAATTTTTATTATGGTTACTTTTCTTAAATAAGACATCCTTGATGCAGCCTTCAAATGCGACCTCTGAAGGATGCAGCCTCTGAAATGAGACGCAGCTCCTGTCACCGAAGGAGTGTGATTTTGGTTGTGAGGGAAAGATGACCTTTTTCAGCTTCCTAAAGAACCCAGCGTTAAGGGAACAGTGGATGAAGTTCGTTTTTTCTGGGGCAGCAACGGAATTGTGTGTATATTTGTTTGTTCCCAGAATTTTGGTGACAAATACTTTGTAAACAATCCCAGTTCGGCACTGGATTTACAGATCGCGGGTGGGGAGTAAAACTGCATCAAATGTCTGTGTTTTGCTAGCAATCTGCATGCAAGTGCATAAAATGTAAACAACACAAACTTTTTTGTTTCCTTTTTATTTATAATGATGTCGCAGCATGCAGACGATCTTTACGCAAAAGCTGCGCACGCTGGTGACTCTTTAGCTCTGCCCATGGCAGGCACGCCTCCATGAGCTCTGCTTTTTTTGGAAAGACTTGGTACAGCATATCTATCTTTTATAAATATGATAAAACTAAAGACGTTTTGGAGATATGAAGGATGCAATACTACTCTATAGGTACTCAAGATTAACATGAGATTAGCAGAAACTGTGTTACCTACCCTTTAAAAAAAGGAGAATTGAAAACAAAAGGAATGAAAAAAAGTACAAAGTGGGAGTGTTTTGGTGAAGTAGTTAACTAGGACCAAAGTGTTTGGCATGTGAAATGTATCAGCTATTAAGCGGTGTATGTATATGTTAATTACCTAATAAACCCTATATCCAGCCTTTGCTTAGGCTAACCGTATTTAATGTCTTGTGTGTGTGTGTGTGTGTTTGGGAAGTTGCAGTGACGGAAACAATGACATTCCTATTTAAGGTTGAGAGGAGTAAGACCTCTGTTTATGCTATTAAAGAAATGTAATCTGCAAAAGAAGAACTTTTACTTTAAATAGCCAAAGGTTAATTTAAAAGTCTAGTTCAGTGTAATACCTTACCATATCATCACACTTAACTTGCTAACACTTGATGATTGTGTGCAGATATCTAAATCAGAGAAAATAATAGGTGCGGATAGGTGGCGGGACGGATGATTTCTTTCTTAAAGCAGATTCGGGTCAGCTGATCAGGTGATCAGTTTGAGCTGATGCAGAAAACCTGAAAAGTTGTATGTGATGTTGCTTTGTGCAAAACGGCTGCCATATTGGCTACTAAAACGTAAAAAAATGACCCCTTTCCTTTAATTGTGTCCTTTTACACATGTATTTCTCACACACACACCTCTCTCTCCTGAGTGTGTTCAGTTCCCGTGCTCTTTCTCTCAGCTCTGCATGTAGTGTTTGTGTGTTCTGCTGCAGTCGAGTGTGAGACGACAGGACGTTCTCCAGAGTCTGCGCTATTTCATTCTGTTACACACAAAAACACACACTCGTCATACAAATTTAATATTTTGTTAATACAAGTCATTGGTTTCTTTTGAAACACTCACCGTGTCTCTGTGCTGTTGCTGTAGTGCGCCGAGATGCTCTTTCAGTGTCTGATTTTCTCTCTGCATCTGAGAACGAGAGTGTTCAATATTCAGTAGACCACTTATAAAGTTTAGCCATTATTTTGTTTTATATCACCATTTTGCACCCTGCATCCAACAATGCTTCGCTGCTCTCACACATCAGTTTTTAAGTTGCTCTATCATTTCATTGTGACACATGCAGAAAGCAATCAGCTCTGAAATGAGATCCTCTGTCCTGCTTGTAATACTTTATTGTGACTCACACACAGAATGGATGTTGTTAAATGTGGGCATTCATATGATAATGTTTTTGATGCCAGGAATCTAGGGATGCACATTATAACGGTACCATATGGGTTAATCAGTATTGTGATGCTCATTTCTGCTATTTTTACATTTAGATCACTTTTGCTGTCATCTCATGATCACTTAAAGTCATTCTTTAAAACATTAATAATTTAATAACACTGTTGGATGTAATCTCAAAATGATTATCCATTTTCATTATAATACTGTGACACTTAACATTCACTGGTAGCATTTAAAAAGACTGATTTTATTTTGTGTTTTGTTCTTAAATCATTAAAAAAAATTGTAAAATAAATAAATAGAGAAATAAATAAATTCAGTCACATAATGCTAATAATTATCAACTTATCGGTATCGGACAGAATTTGAATATCATTAGATAATCATATAATGGCCAGTATTAAAATTCTCTATTATTTTAACTAAATAAATAAAAAATAAAACACTACAAATTTTTTGTATGACAGTGTTTTCAAACATTAACTTTATTTAATATACAGGAACTTAGTGATTTTCAAATGAGGCATCTTTGCTGCTTAGTTTATATTTATAATAAATCTCAAAAGGTTTGAAAACTTGATTCCTCATGATATGAGCCCTTTAATAAAACTGAACAGTCTGTGAGTTTTAATTTGCAAATCTATTTGTTCTTCATATCAGAAGTAGCGTGAGCGCTTGGACAATGTCAGAAATACAACGGGGCTTCACTTTACTGTCGGGAATTTGTCATTTCACGTGATCCAGTGTAGACAGCATTACTGGTGGTTATAATGTGTTCTGTCTGCTTTTGTCTCATTGACAAGAGCTTGTGAAACAGCAGTGGTTTGTTAGACAGAGGAGTGTGTGTGTGTTTACCTGTGTGTAACTGATCTGCAGTTTAGTGTTAGTCTGAGAGTGTTGAGTACAGTCTGCTTTCAATGTCTTCAGGTCAACGGCCATCTGTTGCACTCGTGCCTGTGTAAACACACACACACACACACACATTAGAGTCAGTCTATTAGAAGCTTGATGTGTGTTTCTGCTATATGATGTGTGTGTTCATCATATGATTGTTTGAATATCATTGTATGTCACACTGTAAAAAATGTGTGCAACAAATCCATATATATATATATGAAGTGTGTGTGTGTGTGTGTGTGTGTGTGTGTGTGTGTGTGTGTGTAACAGACCTGCAACTTGCCCTTCTCGTAGGCCAGTTTGTTCTTGCTGTCTGTCAACTCCCACAGCATCTGTTCTACTTGACAGTGAGTTACCTGGGAGAGAAAGAGAGTTACAAGCGCATTTTCTTTTAACGTGCATCTGACTCTGCGCTCTTTTGATCTCAAACCTGCTGATGCTTCAATGCTGCCAGGTTCTCCAACAGCTCCTTGTTCTCCTCCTTCTGTTTCTGCAGTGCTGAGTTCACTGTGGTCAACTCAACCTGTCAATCACAGGGGAAGATGCCGTCTATGGTAATAGCTGGTGCAATATTACCCTGATCCGTAGAGTAGGTGAAATGAGCATCATTTTGTATCCAGCAAACTCAAATTACGATTCAACCAGGATCTCCTGAATGAGCTAAAGAAAGATTAGAAGTGATCTCACATTTGGCCAGCAGTACCTTGATCTCTGACAGCTGTGTTTCTAGAACG
This sequence comes from Chanodichthys erythropterus, assembly GCF_024489055.1. Taxonomy (NCBI): domain Eukaryota; kingdom Metazoa; phylum Chordata; class Actinopteri; order Cypriniformes; family Xenocyprididae; genus Chanodichthys; species Chanodichthys erythropterus. The sequence continues at coordinate 31,865,833 of NC_090237.1, forward strand.
TTATTCTCTTTTTCCAGCAAAAAGATTGCAGAGTTCATCTGAGATTTGGAAATAAAGAGTTCATTAAAACAATGGGCCACAAGTGTATTTTTTAGTGAAAAGATATGCACATCCATTTAATGCTTTATTGCAGATTTTGAATAATTAAAAGTATTATTAATAATACATTTTTATTATTTGTATATGCAAATTACATAATGTATTATAATTTTTTAACACTACTTTGATGATAAATCTAATATTAATATTAAAAAATGTTAAAATATTAATAATATATTCATTATAATACATTATGTAATGTGTATATATAATTATGATTAAATATAACAAATATTAATATTATTATTTTGTGCTATTGTCATTGTTATTATTATTAAAATAATGAATACTACTATTAATAGATTGTTATTCATTTTATTTAATACAATTAATAACAATATTACTAATATTGATACAATATATTAATAACAATATATATTACTTGTGCCAGAACTATCAGTTTCATTCATACACATTTAAACAACAGTGTTTGTGTCCTTTTCTACGGAGCCCCGGACATGACATGCAGGGAAAAAAGAAAAAAAAAAGTGGGATAAATTGTGTGCACAATTTACAATTTCATTCCCTAGATTTACTGAAACATGCACACAATTTATTATTTCGTTCCCTCGATTTATAAATCATGCGCATGATTTATAAATCGAGGGAATGAAATAGTAAATCAAGTGCATTATTTATAAATCCAGGGAATGAAATAGTAAATTATGCGCATGATTTATAAATCAAGGGAACAAAATAGTAAATCGTGTCATGTGTCATGTGTGGGGCTCCATACTTTTCTTACAGCCTATAAGAGAAATTACACCAACACAAAATAACTATGATTCAACTCACTTCACTCTTGATGTGATCTCTCTGTTCTCTCATGGTCTCTCCGTCTCTCACAGCGCAGCTGAGCTCCCCCTGAAGCCTCTCAATGGTCCGTTCCAGCATCTGCTGATGACTGACAGCTGTCTCCTGGGAAACAGTGGAACTCTGCTGCAGTTTGGAATGATCCATCTTCAGTGCCTCCCTTCAAGACAAAATAAAAGAGCTTGTGATTACAAATATTTAAAATATAAAGTAATTTACATTACAACAGAACTGTGATTTATAGTAATATTTTCTTTTATCATATCTAGTTTTGTTTGATGAGGGCATTTGCCTAATCTGACAGACTACAATATGAATTTCAGCCAAAATATGGTAGAGTTTGGTAGGACAAAGCTTTTGACGTCAACAACAAAAGATAAAGGAAGTCTTTGTCTTTTCCCCGCTATGGGTCGCGATCCACCAGTTGTGAATGATTTATAGTAGTGAATGTGTGTGTAACTCACAGTTCTTTCTGCAGGATGAGTTTCTCTGATATCGTGCCCTGTAGTTCAGCCTGGATGTTCCTCCTGGCTGTGTCTAAAAGAAGATCCTGCTCTTTAAGATGTTTAGACACACGATTTCGCTCCACCTGAACAAATAGCACAAGCACAGCAGTGTGTGTGAGAAATATGGTCTGTATCAGCAAACTTTTGTTCAGTAATACTAATATTATGCCATATTTACTCTTATTTTCATCTTTAACCTCATTAAACTGATCTAATGTTATTTTACTGGTTAACTTTTACTCTTGCTCTTATTCATGACATGCAGTTGTTTGCACTTTGGTCATAGAATGTACACTTGTTTTTCATGCCAAAAAACATTCAAGTTGAAACTGAATTGAAATACCTTGATGTTGTTCTGATATTCTGTCTGTAGTCGAGTGTTTTCCAGTGTTAATGAGTGAAGCGCAGTGCTCAGCTCTGAACACTGAACCTCTAACTTATCATTCAACACCTGAGAGAAGGAGAGACATTAACTTTTTTATAATACAGGTTATTCATAACTCGCACAAACATTTTTACACCACAACAGGAAAATTAATCAATAAAATGATGTTGGCTACACAAAGCTGGATAAATGTATATAAATGTAAATTTCAGTCTGTTTTTTTTACACAAATTATTTGAATACATTCAAAAGATTATAGAACATAGCAAATCATTCATACACACAACCATATGGTACTTTTTAATGTGCTTTTTTGAGCTTGACTGTTATAATCCTTCACAGATGATAAAGTTAAATGGTTTTGCAGTAAATGACAGGATTTTTATTTCGGGTGAGTTATTCCTTTCATATTGCTACTACAATGTAGTATCACTATTCAGTGTTGGGGTAATGCATTTATAAGTAACGTGAGATATGTAATCAGATTACTTTTTTTCAAGTAACGAGTAAAGTAACACATTACTCTTAAATTTACAACAAAATATCGCATTTATTTTCCAAATAAGTAATGCAAGTTACTTTGTTTTCTCATTTATTGAGTGATAGCTCTCCTGTCCCCATGTTGAGAGAAATCATGAGTAAGTGCAGAGTTGTTGTGTGCGCTGTGTGAACATGACAGTTATTGTAGTTCTAGACTAAGAAGTAAAAAGTAATGCAAAAATAAAATAATGCATTACTTTCAAGCTTAAACCTCCCCCAGTTTCTCTTGAAGCCAATACGGAAGTGACTTAAACTGCGATTCATCGACTGGCCGCTAGGGACAGGCTCCAAAAGAGAGCAGAATCTCATTGACCCCCATGTTAAAATGCTCAACTTTATAGCAGAAAAAAACATGTTTACAGCCTGGTACAAATTGTGGTTTTGGTCAATACAGCTAATTTTGCCCTTCATGACAACTCTGAGGGGGGTGAATTTGTTTTTATAACTCATCCATTTAAATTATATTAAGCCTTAAAGTTCTGCATAATTAAGGGCGTGGTCACTTGAGTGACAGGTTTGCCGCTGCTGTGTCTGTGAGCCGTCATGTTACCTCAGCTAATTCTAGCCACTGAAATCTGCATCTCTGACGTGTTTGTGATTTTTTCCAGATTATTTCATACAATTGTCAAATAATATGACTCTCAAAACACCACAAACTCCGACAGCACTGCTTGGATATTATAACTAAAACTGCTGCACTATTTTGAAAAATTATACTTTGGATGCGGGCTCATTTGTTTGTGAGAGTCTAGTGTATACAATCACATACAGTTTTACAAACGCTGCTCAGATTGTATAATTTCTTGAAGAACGATGATGGAAAGCAGATCACTCAGAAGAAATGTGATGCAAACAATGGACAATATATCAATATTTCGTGGATTTAACGGTTTTGTGGACAAAAAGTGCTGTTTTTGTTTTTATATAGATGCTGGAGCATCTATATCGTAAAAAAGGACACCGTAGATTGATAGTAAAACTTTAGAAACTTTCAAATGATATAGCTGTTATCTTTATTAATATTTTAGATAGTGTCTAAGATAGATAGATAGATAGCTCCTTAGCCTGCTAACATGATCAAGTTGTACTAGGCAGACGTAGTTTCAGCAACCAGGCACCTCAGTTCACTTTGCCCATTTTCAGTTATCCGGGAGTGACAAGATGGCAAAGGATGCTTTTTTGCTTCAAAAATGCTCTTCAGAAATCTACGGGTGATGTCACAGACACTATGTCCATACTTTTTTACAGTCTATGATTACTTTCCATAAAAAGTAATTAACACAATTAGTTCATCTTTTAGTGATAATATTGTAACACATTAATGTTTTAAAATTAACTTTCCCCAACACTGTCACTGTTTATTTATTTATTTATTTATGTGGGGATAATGTGAGAGCCCATTTTTAATAATTAAAACATTCTATGTAAATGTTTGCAACACAGAGACAAGTTATTTCAGTTTTATTTTCCAATGAAGAATGTAACTTCATTATTCAAACAAAACAGTGAAAGCAGAAAGATCACATGTAGTTTTCATTGTTTTTCTTTTGTTGGCAAGCAATTTTTCAATTAAAACTTTAAACATAACTGCTAATTTTGAAGCTCAGTTTTTTTATTATATAACAATAATAATAATAATATACTGTATAAATAATTTAAACATTTTATGTACATTTTGGCAACACAGAAAGCAAACAAAGGCCTTCTACCAAAAAATTTAGTTCATTTTCCACTGAAGAAACTTTTAACATTTTTAAAAACTTTTAAAATAACATAACTGCTAATTTTGTAGCTCACTTTCCCCCCCTCATTAATATTCTAATACATAATATAATCTTTTCAAGACAATCAGATTATGGGGGGAGGGGTGGGCAAAACTTTTACTTTCAAACGGGGACATCACCAAGCAAAATTAAGAAGCATTGCTATAATCAAAATTTGTACAATGACAGTAAGTTGGCTTTGTGGATCTAACATAATTATATAATGCTAAAACAGATTGTGTTTTTGTACCTGAACTTGATCTGCAGCTGCTCTGAGGTCTCGTCCATCTCTGATAAGTCTGCTGTTCTCCTGCTGCTGCTTCTGCAGAGCCGTCTTCACACTCTAAACACACACGAACATCATGAAATGTGCTGTTACCGCTATCAGTGTCTCTACCACATGCTCCCGTACCTTGATCTCTTTGCTCAGCTGAGATATCAAAGTCTCTTTCACTCCTGAGAGGAAACAAAACATTTTAGTTTCACAGCTAACAGATATACTGTAGCATAAACAAAGATTAAATGTCCCATAATTCAGTGCTTCTGACTGGAATGGTCTCGGAGCTGCTGACAGTCTCTCTCCAGGTGTAGAATTTGCTCCTCCCTCTTCTTTAGCTCCGCCCTGTTTGCCTGTCCGTCAGTACGCAAGGCATGGCAGTCTGCTTGAAGAACCTCCACCTCACAAGACAACAGCAAATAGTGAACAGAACGTATAAATAAGGCATTTTATGGTTATTATACATGTCCAGGGTGTTGTAGGTGGTTGTTAGGGTGTTGCTATGGTGTTCTGGATGGTTGTTACGGGCATTGCTTGGAGAACTGAAGTATTGTAGTTTCTCCAAGTATATTTATGAATCAGACAAGTCTTTTTTTTTTTTTTTTTTTTTTTAATGTGCAAGTAAGATCACAGTAAATGGGGATATACTGTGAACCTCTTCTAGTCCTTTCCTTAAGTTTACCTGTCCTCTCTCCCTCTCCACCACTCTCTCCATCTCCTCCACTCTCAGCAACAGTGCATTGTGGGATTGCTCAGCCTCCAAGTGTACTGCGGTCTCCTGCGCCATCTGCTCCTCCTTCTGTGAACAGATTCAGAGGTCAAGAACTATCAAATGAGATTGAAATTACTATGATATCTATTACATTATTAAGATTAATCTGTTTGACCAATAAAAATATTAAAACTAAAATATGTTTTATATATAAATGAATATAATTTTTTGAAATTAATACTTTTATTTAGCAAGGACATTTAATTGATCAAAAGTGAAGGTAAAGACATGTTACAAAAGATTTCAAATAAGATTTCAAATAAAGCAGCACAACTGTTTTCGACATTGATAATAGTAATAAATGTTTTTTGAGCATCAAATCAGCATATTAGAAGTACAGAAGGATCATGTGACACTGAAGACTGGAGTAATGATGCTGAAAATTCAACTTTGATCACAGGAATAAAGTACATTTAAAAAAATATATATCTAAATAGAAAACAGTTACAGTACTTTAAATAGTAATAACATTCGAAATAATACTGTTTTTACTGTATTTCTTTATCAAATAAATGCAGCTTTGGTGAGTATAAAATGTTTTTAACAGTAGATATATTATATTTCTGACTGGATACGATTTAACCCTGTAACTAAAAAGTTATTTTAACACCTTTTAGCTTTTTTGAACTTCATTTAAAAAATACTATTGTGTGACAAATTAATTATTAAAAGTGCAAATATTTCATGTAGTCATTAATTATTAATGAGCCCATAAGCTATTTTACTTTAGCGGAGGTGTTGTTCTCCAGCGCCTCCCTGAGTCTGAGCACCTCCTGCTGCGCCTCCTGTCTCTCCTCGCAAGCCCGCTGGAGCTCATCCTGTAAATGCAGCACCTCCCGCCGTGAAGAGCGCTGCTCCTCCTCATGCTGCTCCTGCAGGGTGGTTAATCGCTCCAGCAGACGCGCTAAACACAGAGGGGAAATTACCAACACGTCTCCTGCAGGGCTGGAAGCTGCATAGATGCATGCAGACAAAACAAGTGCAAAAATCTCTCTCTCTCACTCACACACACACACACACACACACACACACACACACACACACACACACACACACACACACACACACACACACACACACACACACACACACACACACACACACACACACACACACACACACACACACAGAACTACACTGTCATCTGTCATCTCACTGGATTACTGCTCACACAAATTAAGTTTTGAAATTGTTGGTAGGTTTAGAGGTAGAGTTAGTGTAGGCTGATAGTATATACAGTTTGTACAGTATAAAAACCATTACGTCTATGGAGAGTCCCTGTAAACCACATATTCATGATTGTGTGTGTGTATGCTATATAAAATATTGAATATATTTTCAAATACAATTTATTTGTTGGCAAAGCTGAATTTCCAGCATCATTACTCCAGTCTTCAGTGTCACATGATCCTTCATAAATCATTTTAATATGCTGATTTGCTGTTCAAGAAACATTTCTGATTATTATCAATGTTGAAAACAGTTGTGTACAATTTTTTTAGGATTCTTTGATGAATAGAAACTAAAAACAACCCCAGCATTTATCTGAAATAGAAAGCTTTTTGGAAAGAAATTTAAGAAATTAATACTTTTATTCAGCAAGGATGCATTAAATTGATCAAAAGTGACAGTAAAGACATTTATAATGTTGATTTATATTTCAGATAAATGCTGTCCTTTTGAACTTTCTATTCATCAAAGAATCCTGAAAAAAAAAGTACACAACTGTTTTCAACATTGATGATAATAATAAATATTTCTTGAGCATCACATCATCATATTAGATTGATTTCTGAAGGATCATGTGACACTGAAGACTGGAGTAATGATGCTGAAAATTCAGCTTTGATCACAGGAATAAATTACATTTTACAATATATTCAGATAGAAAACGGTTATTTTAAATTGTAAAAATATTTCACAATATTACTGTTTTTGCTGTATTTTGATCAAATAAATGAAGCCTTGGTGAGCAGAAAATACTTCTATTAAAAACATTAAAAAATCTTTACATACATACATATATATATATATATATATATATATATATATATATATATATATATATATATATATATATATATACAGGGCCTGAAATTAACACCCGCCAACCCGCCAAATGCGGGTAGATTTCAGCTGTAGCGGGTAAGACAGCCACTCCCACTAGCCAATGTGGCGGGTTGAATATAATTTCAGTTTACAGCCAAAGGATCGTCGAAGATCGTCGTAGCACAACATTACAATCCAATCACACAATTCGTTATTTACACGCAGTTAGTGAAGGAGGGATAGGCGGAATTGCGCTAAATGACACACAACAGAAGCGCTCTCTCTCTCTCTGTCGCGAGCGCGATCAGTTCTCCTCGCGCCTGAGTAGCCAAATACACGTGCACACAGATGTCTAAATGTTCATCATTTGGAGTATCTCACGTGAATACAGTCGGTTATGGCTTAAGTGGACGTAAACAGCTGAGTAATAACTGAATATGCGTCAGTAACGTCCATGCATTCAGCTGCCCAATTAAATAGGTCATTAATGTTAATCAAACAACAAAAGATGTTAAATAAATGTAGGCTATATGTGTATCTATAAACCTAGTGTATCTGAAAAAAAAGATTATTTTTAATTTACTATTGTTTTTGTAATTAGCTTCTTTGTTCTTTTATATAGCCTAACACAAATAACTATATTTATAATAAATAAAATAAAATTTTATAAAATAAATAAAAATAAATAAAATTTCTCATATTAGCCCATGCTCATACTGTCCACCTCTTTCCCACCTGTACATACCAGCTGATATACAATGTAGTCTTGATTTAGGTGGTCAATCTGCATTTAAAAGTTTGAAAGGGTTTTAAATCTTCTAAATCAAGTAAAATGACTCAAAATAAAGTAATTTAAGCATAACAAAGTCAACTTTAATCATATAAAATGTAATTTACCAACATCAAAATTGTGGCCAGTGAAAATGCTGAGTGGCTAGTAACTTTGGAAAACCACTAGCCACAGTGGCTGGTGAGCAAAAAAGTTAATTTCAAGCCCTGTATATATATATATATATATATATATATATATATATATATATATATATATATATATATATATATATATATATATATATATATAGTCTTGAGTTTCACATGATCCTTCAGAAATCATTCTAATATGCTGTCTGCTGCTCAATAAACATTTATGATTATTTTCAATGTTGAAAACAGTTGTGTACTTTTTTTTCAGGATTCCTTGATGAATAGAAAGTTCAAAAGAACAGCATTTATCTGAAATACAAAGCTTCTGTAGCATTATACACTACCGTTCAAAAGTTTGGGGTCAGTAAGAATTTTTATTTTTATTTTTTTGAAAAGAAATTAAAGAAATGAATACTTTTATTCAGCAAGGATGCATTAAATCAATCAAAAGTGGCAGTAAAGACATTTATAATGTTACAAAAGATTAGATTTCAGATAAACACTGTTCTTTTGAACTTTCTATTCATCAAATAATCCTGAAAAAAATATTGTACACAAATATTTTGTACAATTGTACACATTAAATGTTTCTTGAGCAGCAGATCAGCATATTAGAATGATTTCTGAAGGATCATGTGACACTGAAGACTGGAGTAATGATGCTGAAAATTCAGCTTTGATCACAGGAATAAATTACTTTGTCAAATATATTCAAATAGAAAACAGTTATTTTAAATTGTAATAATATTTCACAATATTACTGTTTTTACTGTATTTTTAATTAAATAAATGTGGCCTTGGTGAGCAGACGAAACTTCTTTTAAAAACATTAAAAATATTAGTGGTTCCAAACGTTTGGACTGTACTGTATGTATATATATATATAAAATAATACAAAATAACTGTAGTCTGATTACAAGTATTTTAAAATGTAATATAATCTAATTACTTAATTTTTGGAATCTGATTATGTAATCCAGATTACATGTAATCAGTTACTACCCAGCACAGTATGTAACAATGTTAAATGTAATCTTCAGCAAACCTCAAAATGAAATCTCAAAATATACATCAATATGTTGTTGATGCAAATTTCACTTTTAGATTTACACACATACACACCACACAAAATAAAGCACGCTGACCTGTGTGAGATGGATTGAGCTCTCTGTCCATCTCCAGACGGAAGATGCTGAGTTTTAGAGTGTGCAAAACACTTTCTAATTTGCACACACGTGCGACGAGGGTTTCACACTGCCTCCATATCAAACCCTCTCCTGCAGCACTCAGGGCCCGGTGGACGTTCACAGGACTGACCGGACGCTTAGAGGAGCTTCCGTTCAAAGAGCTCACGAGCAGCTGATCTGCAGACGCTCCCAAAGAGCCCAGACTCCTCATCAACTCCTCTGTCTGCTCCTCCGCTGTCTGAAGACGCCTCTGTAAGACGGAGAGAGACTCAGGAGCCGTGGCCCCCACAGTCAGAGGACAGATCACTGGCCTGGACATTACTGGATAGATAGATAGATAGATAGATAGATAGATAGATAGATAGATAGATAGATAGATAGATAGATAGATAGATAGATAGATAGATAGATAGATAGATAGATAGATAGATAGATAGATAGAAAGGGTCAGATGATAGATAGATAGATAGATAGATAGATAGATAGATAGATAGATAGATAGATAGATAGATAGATAGATAGAAAGGGTCAGATGATAGATAGATAGATAGATAGATAGATAGATAGATAGATAGATAGATAGATAGATAGATAGATAGATAGATAGATAGAAAGGGTCAGATGATAGATAGATAGATAGATAGATAGATAGATAGATAGATAGATAGATAGATAGATAGATAGATAGATAGATAGATAGAAAGGGTCAGATGATAGATAGATAGATAGATAGATAGATAGATAGATAGATAGATAGATAGATAGATAGATAGATAGATAGATAGATAGATAGATAGATAGATAGATAGAAAGGGTCAGATGATTGATAGATAATGTCAGATGATAGATAGACAGACAGACCATTTTTATTAAACGAATTGTTTAATCTTACCATTTAAATATATATTATGCAATTTAAATACATTTAAATGTCTTGTTTAGATTAAAATATAATGACATTAACATGGACTTTAAATCCGTGCAAACGCACAAACACGCACCGTTGAATGACAAAGGCGAATCTCACCAACAAAACATCTACATTTCTGTCACACTCTGAGACATTAAATAAACAATATGTTTGTATTAACAGAATGCGGATTAGAAATTTAGAATTGATTTGTTTTTATCTGTTATTGTTGCTTACCTTTAGAGTCCGACACTTCCGGCTTAGATGGTTACCGTGGAGACCGCTCCCTCTCTTGCTCAGTTCTAAACTCCCGCCATAGCAAAAGAATACGATACAAAACTGGAGCGGCAAATGCATTGAACTGATCTGATTAGGAAGTGGCCCGGAAGTTCTAATTGGTCAGGTATGTTCATATACAAATTAAATGTTTTAATTTTAACTCACCACTGGAAACTCTTTTCTACTTTAGTAGCTTTAAAGTTTCTCAAAATCTCATTCTGGTATAAATTATTCCTCATAACTGCTGAGAGAACGGCCGTGTCACGTGGTGTTTGTCACTTTACAGACAAGGCGGGACTAAAAGGACACGGGCATTTTACAGTGACTGATATGTATATACATCAAAAGCCAAACCTTTCGTTTATTAGATTTATTTAAAGTTCATATTTTTGTAGACTTTCCAAGATAACATAAACAGTTCTGAGGTTTGAAAGCGGCTAAATAGTTTAAGATTTTCGAGCCGTCAAGCGCCCCCTTGAGAAATAACCTTTAATAGTAAATGGTGCCGCCCAATATTATTTTGTTTCTACGATAATGTTTCAAGAGACGCTTGAATGCTCGTTTTAAACTGTCAGAAGTGAAAATTGTCATTAAAAAAATAAATAAATAACATATTTTATTTATATAGCACCTTTCAAGAACACATTACATAATACTGACAAATAACACAAATAATACAGATGCACAATCAGGGAACAACAAAGTGAACCAAAGTCCCTAGTCTTTGAGTGAACAGGCAGTCAGACATACAAGGCAATAGCTGAGATAAGTATGGATCTGATAATGAAAATAACAATCATTTAACAAAACATACTGTGAATAAATGAGTTTAGAGTTCAGTCTTAAAGGTCTGGAGTGAGGAAACAGCAGGACAGCTTGTTCCAAATCTCAGAAGCTGAAATGCTGATCACCCTTCCACCAACAGTTGATAGTTTGAACTTGGGTAATACAAGCAAATTCTCAGTGCTCTATCTAAAAGTACAGTCAGGAACATAAGGGTGTATTAATTCTGTAAGATATGAATGTGCTAAACCATGGCAGGCCTTAAAAACTAGGATAAGCATTTTGAATTGTATAGTCAGTACGGTTGCTAAAGGATGGGAGTGATGTGAGCGGATTTTATGTTTTAAATGTAAGGGCACAAGCAGCTGAGTTTTGAACTATTTGCAAGCGATTAAAGGCTTTAGTGGGTAAGCCACAAAACAGAGTTACAACAGTCCAGACGCAAGGTTATAAAAGCACGGATAACAGCTTCAGCATATTTGAGATTTAGCAAAGGTCGTATACGGACAATGTTATGAAGACGAATAACAGGATTTAACAAGCTGGCTAATACGGGGTTCAAAGCATAATTTGGAATCAATTAGTACCCCACAAATCTGTATAGTGGGTGAACTATTGTATAACTCCATCAGTATGAATGGAGAAGTCATTTTGGGAAAAGACAAGGGATTTAGGGCCTACTAACAGGATTTCTGTTTTGTCAGTATTCTGTTTTAAGAAGTTTTGAGCCATCCATACATTGAGATCTTGTAGACAGGAAGTGATGGAAGGGGGAGGAAAAACAATATTAGCCTGAAAGGTAAGATAGATTTGTGTATCATCAGCGTAACTGTGGAAATTAAGACCATGACGCTGGATGATCTGACCAAGAGGAAGCATGTAGATTAGAATTAGAAGTGGACCAAGAACGGATCCTTGAGGTACACCACAGGAAACAGTGACCGAGCGATTTCTGTGTTTATTAATACTAATAAATTGTTGCCTGTCCAAAAGATATGAAGTTAGCCATGAAAGACAGTACCAGTTACATGATAGATAGGAGTACTGAATGGCAAACAGCATCAAAAGCTACACTCACATCCAAGAGGAGCAGGAGGCGGAGGGCACCAGTATTTTAACGTTCTTAAATTATTAGAAAAAACAAAATATTTTTTAAAGGCAGGAATTTATTTTGAGCTTCAGTGCGCTCTGTGAGATTTCTGGAGAATAAAATAACAAATCTGAAAAAACAAGTCTTCAGACTCTGTTCATATACTAAAATTTCATGTTGAAGTTCATGACTCATGAATATGATGCCATTATTTTGAGGACAGGAAGGTATTTATTGCAATATAAAATTGTACCAATATATATTTCTGGTGGGGGAAAAAAAAAGTGTTTTACATTTTAAAAATAAAAAGGATGAATCTCATGACTGTTAAGTCATGTCTTGTTCTTATTTCACCCCAAAATAAAATATTTTTAATTATTTTGAATAAAGAAAATGAAACGTATTTCTAAAACATTATTTTATTAAGACCAGCTGTATGTTTACATCATGTTATTTATTGTACTGAATTTAATTAACACTGACTAAATTTTAAAAATGTGTCATGGTCATTTAGTGTGTTACAATATTAAAAATGAGACTCGTAACAGTGAATGTAAACCATAATGAGAATTGTGGGGATATGAACTTAACTGTCATTAAAAAAATGAAATACATAGATTTATATACCTATGATTTTGGGGTGAAATTTGACTTTTCGTCATGAGATTTACTCAAAATGACCATTTCTCCTGGCAGCAGAGTCCTGGAAGATTGTGCAGCAGAGTCCTGGAAGATTGTGCAGGACAATCAGATACTTTGAGATACGTTGTATGAGGCAAATGACCAAAGCTTTATCAAGCCATGCTATCATGATCTAGAGGTAAGAAAAAACATTTCATTGCTTTCAAATCTCCACTGAGAATTATTAACAAATTAAAAAAAAAAAAAAAAATACAATGATCGCAAACAAGTTCTGCATCTTGTTTGCATGAATCAAAACTTTCCCTTGAACAGCAGCTGATAATGTAGAGAAAAAAAAGAAAGGATGCTCATACAAACAACTTTGATTCAAGTTTTCAATCCATTTGCATTGTTTTAACATGATTTCCCAGCAGTTGGAATGAAGCACCAGCAGCCCTTTGTTTTGAAGCTCAGTCCTCATATGGGTTATGAGATCTTCTCGTAGAACAGGAGGTAGGCTTGGGAACTCTGCACTTTGGCCTCTGTAACCGGATGGACACTGCTGTCGCTGATGTGGAACCATGATCCTTTACTGGCCTCAGTGTTACCTGCTACGAGAGAATGATTGGAAATGAATAATAATCAAAATTCGATTTTCCTGCCTCCAATATTATTGCATGTTCAAATAAATTCATAAAGCTCATTGAAATCTCAGACTCAACAGTGCTGATACTCACAACCAGCAGCCAACCCGTTTTCTACGTAATTGTGCGTGGATGGTCGTGATTTAACGTAGGCTGTGTAGTGTCCGGACCGCATGGTGCCGCTGTGCTCCACTATGCCATAAAGACTATACAGCACTTGCGTCTCGCCCTCCTTCACACCCTAAAAACAGAAAAAGGGTTTGATGCACTGCTCATCTGAGAGTTTTGACCAGTTTTGAGTGAGTTTACTGAACCTAGAGCACAAGGAATGGCATGAAATATGGCATGAGTAATCGTTGAAAGATCGCAATCTCAATTCGATTACCCATGTGATCTCATTCCTAAATGACAATGATTTTTTTAAACCCTATAGACATATCTGAATAGTATGTAATAGTCTTTTCAATCAGACAGTATCATTATTTCTGTGTTACAATAATTCAAATTTTCACAGAAGTACTGGAAGAAAAGTTTATAGTTCGGATATAAACACTGATGTCTTTGGTAGCCATTAAAATATGAAATGATGTGAATTTGTACATTTTAATGTGTTTGAAAGACAAAATCCTTCCAAAGACAGTAATATGTGCTTAAATGACTCACAGAGTGATAATTCAAATAATAATTACTGGAGCTGATTAGATATGCAGTGGTTCAATGTTGAAAAAAACACTTGTTAAAAAGTGAAATGATTTCTGTAATTCCAGTGATCAAATGCTGTATGGGTCTCAGTTTTCAGTGATCGGCTCACGAATGGCTGGTCTGTGTGCAATTCCACAAACCTGGAAGAACTTCTGAATGTATATAAGCAGTACATTTTTATTAAATTTAAGAGATAAAAAAAATGGAGGATCAATGAATTATGAATAATTTACTGCCATTGTGAGAACAACATGTTATCACATAATCAATAGAAAAGTAACTGTAGTCTGATTACAAGTATTTCAAAATGTAATATATTCTAATTACAAGTACTTAATTTTTGGAATCTGATTACATAAAACCAGATTACATGTCATCAGTTACTACCCAGGCCAGCAGGCATTACGCCAGTGGCAACAAGTTTTGACAAAAATGTATTTGTTCTTAAATCTTTCATTCAAGAGTTTGTTCGTGCTGGTGGAAAGGGGGTGTGATTGAGTCATTGAATCATTCATTCAAACTGAAAAAAACAAAACAAAAAAAAAAACAAGCAATATATTCAAATAAAAAAAAAATGTTTTAAATAGACTGCAGCAGTTCATATTTTGTCAGAACCTCTAGTAAATTTGTAGTCACAAAACTCATGGTTCGGATCATATCACTGTTATTAAGTAACTTTGCATTTATTACTTAGAAACTAATAGCTTAAGTAATACATTATTAAAGGCACATGAACAGACTGTAAAAAGAACAAAGTGTACACCATACTGTACACACCAATAACAGCACGGAGTGCGAAAGCCTACCAAATTAAATCCTCTTTTGCCTCCTCTAGCGCTGAATGGTTTTATATCTATTTAATGTGTAAACTAGCAATACAAAACACGTGCAAATGATAACCTTTCACTCTATTGAGGTTAAACTTGCAATTGATCTGCGAATCACATGCTTGCCGAACCGTGGGGCTTGGTCCATATGGATCACGGATCAACAACAATCCATTTAACCACTAGTAAATTGTTATTTTATTTAGTTGTCTATTCAGAGTCTTGGAAGGATTGTGATCTCTATTTGATTCTCGATTCATCCACAAACGTGCCACTCTACGTGAAAACAAATGATCATTCGCTCACCTTGCAGTTTAAAGAGCAGAAAGGAGCAAGATCTAGGATCTGAGGAAACTGCACATGTCTGTTCACCTTACAAACACTGTATCCAACCTACAAGCAAATAAATGACAAAATAAGGGTGTAAATGCAGATTTCTTTGAGTTTATCAGTGTGGTGAGGTCTGGGACAGGAGGAACAAAGTGTTTTACCTGCTGGAATCTCTTCAGGTGGAGCGTGAGCACTGCTGGAGGATGAGAGATCAACATCTGCTTCAGTGCTTCTCTGTAAACAGCTTTCTTACCACCTGAATCATGAAAAAATCAGTTTAGAAACACTGCTGTCAAAATTGAGGTTTATGAAAAACATTAAGTTTTATGTTCAATAACTTTAAAAAAATGGTTAGACAATATTAAATGACATTTAATGTATTTTAAATATAGCAAATTAGATGTTAGAAAATAGCTGAAACATTATATACTGCACAATATTTTCTAAACGGTCACTAAAAAATAATAAAAAAACAGTACAACAGTATTTTCTATTTGCTAGGCAAGGGGTTTTTGAGTTGATGCAAAGCTAATAAAAAAAAGAAAAAAGTTAATATAGTAAATAATGTAAAAGGTGAGCACAGTACCGTCTGAGGCTTTAGACTGGCGTTTTGTACAGGTAACACACATCAGCCTGTTGTTCTCTGTGAGATGTTCCACCTCAGTGAACTGGTAAAGACAGGACTCCACCGAACACTCCTGCTTCACTGGCGACTCCCTGGTAGTCAGTGCATGAAAAGCAAGCTCAGGGTCCTGATTCACCACAGTGTATTCTTTAGCATCAGCTGAGTCATCATCTCCATTCTCCATCTCACATTTAGGAGCTGTTTTTAGTGACATAGTATTCAGTTCTTCTACCAATAGATCCTCTTCAACACAAAGCTGGTCAGCACCATCCTCCTCCTCCTCAATTTCATTCAAATCTTCCACTTTGTCTCCCTCCATAGACACATCTTCAGAGGTCTGGTCTTCGGATAAGGCAGTGAAACGGTTCTTGCCAGCAGTAGCATGTTCTTGCTCGGGTTCCTCATCATCTTCATCTTCATCTTCATCCTCATTTTGTGAGTGTGTGGGAGGTTTCTCAAGGATCAAATGCTCCTGGCTGTTTTTATCTGGTTCCACATCAGCACTGCCATTTACTGACACACTCTGATCAGAGCTGTCTGCTGGATCGGTGCTGCTAGCTGTGCTCTGATTGGTCAGAGCATCCAGATTGACTTTACCACCCAGTTTCTGCTGCCGTCTCTGATTCTACGGATACAAAAGCCAAAAAATATGCGCATTGCACATTGTCTGGCTTCTACTTGATATTGTGAAAAAAAAAAGTTACTGGAACATGATATTTAGAAAACATGCAAGGAGAATATCAGTCATAAAAACTAGGGCGCAGACTGAAAACTTTAAAACAAAAGTGAGAAATGTTGCAATAAACTGAAATAAGTGTAAGTTGAAGCTCTAAAATTAATAACTGATCAGTTATCAATATCAATAAAAAACCTTAAAAATGAATAAAAGTGAAAAATAACATTATTAAAAATAAATAAAATGACAAAATGACTAAAATTGAAAACAAAATGAACCAACAAAAAATATAAAAATAAAAGCTAATTGAAAATATTAATAAAACTAAAATAATACTTATATTATCTTATACTTATATACTTAATACTTATATTGTCTATTATCCCCTGCCTAGGCTGTTAGTAGAGTTTGAAAAACAAAAAGGAAGCTAAAACATTATTAATCTACCAAAGAAATTATTAATAATTAATATCAATATGTTCACAATTTAATTCTGTTTCATATATATACATATATTTTAATGAAATTAAATTAACATTTATTTTACATAATATTTACAATATCAAACAAAGCCATTAAAAATAAATGCCTACATTTTGGCGATTAAACAGCCTGGTCAATTGTGTGTCTTTACCTTGGCTTGTTTCTTGGCCTGTTTCTTGGCTTTCTTCTGCTGGTACTTGCTTCCTGTTCCTGTAGACATGTCTTCATTCCCATTGGCCAGAGATGTTGTGCTGTCTCGATCTCCATCATCACTGACGCTGCTGCGATACTGAGGGGTTTTCTTCTGATTCTTCTTCCTGTAGGCCTGGAGGAGACACACAAATCAGTTCACTTCCCCAGAACATGCTCACGCTTTACAACAGCAATTATGCACATTTTTCCAGAAGGAAGAGCTTAAGTGTTTGAGGGATAAAGCAGCTACATGAATCTTACCTCATCAGCTACTGGAAGAGAAAGATCCAGAAACATTTCTGTCACCAGAGACACAGTTCTGCACTCTTTACACATCACCGTGCTACTCATCTCTCCACCAAACACTCGGTCCACAAAGTTCTTAGGTGCACCGTTTTTCTCATAATCTGGTGAAAAAAGATTGAGAAAGTCAAAGTTTTGAATTTAATATTACTCATGTTATGATTAAAAAGTTAGGGGTTTAACCATGTCTTATTCATTACATTATAATTAGTGCTGTCAAAATTAACGCACATGCGATTAACTTTTTCAGTTCAACGCATTAAAATTATGTAACACAATTAACACAGTATCTGTTTTTTTCCGTCATCCTTTAGCTAGTGTTACATTATATGATCACGCTATCATTCATTCAAGCTCAATAAGATGCAAAAATAACAAATCTGTACTGGCACGCTGTCTGTAACCCCTTATTTACACTGCACGTGTCTGTGGCGCATTACGGCTGCAACGTGGAGCTGATCCGGAGCTGATCCGCTGCCACTCTAGTCAATGCTTGTGTTTACACCAGCCACGCCACGTTTCAGAAGCGTCCCAGAAGTGGTTCACCACACCGCTTCGCTAAAAATAGGCTAAAGATAGGCGTTAAGTCTATTTTTGAAAGATGCTCATATACAAAATAAAGTCAAAACAATTACGCTGTGAAGACTCCTGCTCATATTTCACATCACTAGGAGGCCAGAAATTGAGGACAAGAGATTCGAAGTTGAAGAACTTTTGTCCTTGTCGTCCATAACTGGACTTTTAAGTGTATTAACTTCGTCTGTAGGCTACAGCAAAATAAAGTATGGCATACGTCGGAGAGGCAAATCTAGAGGTCTCGCGAATCCAGCCGGTTCGCTTCTGAAATGCTTCTGGTCTGAGTTGACACCACATAGAGGACGGAACAAAATCTTGCGGGAGGCGTAACGCACCACAGTGTAAACAAGGGGTGAATCTCCTGTCTGACAGACACACACGACTCGTGCACACAGAAAGCCATTTCAGACAGAGCGCTGTCCACATTCAGTTCTCTTTCGAGCTTGAACATACAGAAACACACAAAAGTATACCAAAATTCCCGCTTTGTAGAGTATCCTCATAAGCACAGTCTTAAATAAGTTAAATAAAGTCTTAAATGACCGTAAAGAGTTATGAGGACATTGGATGCGTCAGATGTGTCCCCAATAAACCTGCTGCTGTCTGTCATTAATGTTAATTAAATAACAAAAGACAAAGAGAAAATCACTCACTTAAAAAAAAAAAAAAAAAAAAAAAAAATCAATTGACAGTACTAATTATAATATATTTGTTGTTGTTCTGATAATCTAATAAGGACTTGTACCTTTAAGAACCTTCTTCATCTGCTCAGCCTCTAAGCTTTTGCCAGAGTTTTTCAAAGCATCCAGAATTCCAGAATTCACTCTCTAAAAAATACAGGAAATAAACCAACAGGACTTGGTTACACTAAAATGTCTCAAACATCCCTTAATCAAATGAAATGGGAAAGGAAAACAAGCAGCTATGTGCTGTTAGAGGTCCATACTTTCATTTCTTCTGCCCTCATGCCATCCAGAAGGTACCGGAGCAGCTCCTGACTGTCCTGCTGCTGAAAGCCTTTAAAGCGTGGAGCTCTGTGAACAACAGATAGTAAGAAGTCTTTTATTCTCACTAAGGGGTGGCTGCACCAGCTGTGCGCAAGTTGCATCATAGCCTAGCACAGCCCTTGACGTAAAGATGCACTGAGTTACATCTTGTTTTTAACTGTAAAACTTAGTTGAAGCATGACTCTACGTATAAACTAAATATTTCCAGAGGAATGTTATTAAAAGGTGTTATAGAAGATGTTTTGTTTTATACATTTTTGCAATATTACTTGAAACTGTCTTTACTAACTGATAAAAGACTATTTATTAGGTGCACTGAAAGGAATAATATTAATATACATCATCTGTGCACGAGGTAGGGCCTTAAAAACGATTTGCGTAAACGATTGGCCCTCTGGCTTGTCAATCACTGCTATTACATTCCTTGTGAGAGACGTGCGCGACTGCGCTCTCCGGTAACTTTCCCCAGGCGCCGCATGCAATGTTTTTGTCAGGAGTAACAAGTTACAACTGCAGATTATGAGTTACCTGCGGTGAGTCCGACATAATGAATCCACTAACACGACACAGTGAATGCCGGTGGTAAACAAACACTCGTGTTCCAATACTCGTGCACGAGTTTTGGGAGGCGTTCCCTCGAAATGAGCTGTGAAGGAGGGGGGCTGTTCTTACGCATGCGCTCATTTCAAAAACTCACTAACAGTCTTTGGTTTCTCAGTCGTCGAAAACACTCTATAGCACCTTTAACATATAAAACACCTATTATGATATTCATGATTAAGTAGCATAATAAGTTAGAATGATGGAAAAACTGAAATTCACAGCATTTAAACAACTTCTGCTCATGTATTTGAAGGCTGGTATTGGATCATTGAGCGTTTAGTCACATTATGCTACTACACATTACTTCATGGAGAGCTTACGCCCTACTAGCTATGGCCTACCTTAAGAACAAATGGTGCAACAAGTTAGTTACAAACTATCTAGTAGTTACTAAGCCTCTAGTTTGGACTTTACGTTTCAGTTTAACTAAGAACTTACGAATGGCTGGTGCAACCCTACACTAGGCTGCATTTATTTAAACAAAAATACAGTAAAAAACACTAATATTGTGAAATATTATTACAATTTCATTTTTATTTTAAAATGTAATTTATTCTCTGAATTTTCAGCATCATTACTCCAGTCTTCAGTGTCACATGATCCTTCAGAAATCATTCTAATGTGATGATTCGCTGCTCAAACATTTCTGACTATTATCAATGTTGAAAACAGTTGTGCTGGTTAATATTTTTTGTGAAAACTGGGATTATCTGATGAATAGAA
This sequence comes from Chanodichthys erythropterus, assembly GCF_024489055.1. Taxonomy (NCBI): domain Eukaryota; kingdom Metazoa; phylum Chordata; class Actinopteri; order Cypriniformes; family Xenocyprididae; genus Chanodichthys; species Chanodichthys erythropterus. The sequence goes on from NC_090237.1 coordinate 31,886,522, forward strand.
AGTTCAAAAGGATAGCATTTATTTGAAATAGCAATCTTTTGTCACAATGCAAAACTCATTACTGCCACTTAATACCAATTTAATGCTTAATAAAAAAAGATTAAAACCTTTTAAAAAAATCGTACTAACCCCATCCCTTTGAACTAGTGTAAATCAAAATGGTCTTAATTATATTTTTTGTATTTTTAATAGTATTTATAATAATTATTTATAACTTTTTGTCATTTTATTAATTGTAAAAGTGAAGAGAGAGGCAGATGGGTTTGAAACATGATGCAGGGCAAATCCAAGTCTCCTGTGATCATTATGACCAAACTAGCAAACAAGAAACTAAAAATATATGAAATAGAAGTTCTTTTCACATGTAGGTGTAAAATAAATCAGGATTACACTTTATTTTAAGGTGATATACTTACATTGCACTTACATAAGTACTGAGTAATATTAATTAACTACATGTACTTATTATAGAGTTACTGTTAGGGTTTGGTTTAGGGTTAGTTACTTGTAATTATGCATAATTTACTGTTATTACTATAGTAAGTAATGTGTAACTACCTCACCTTAAAATAAAGTGTTACCTAAATCAGCATAAGGGAACATTCCTCTTATTATATGAGGCTGCTGTGTTGGGAACATTTTTATGTGGATTCTTACTTTTTACACACTTGTGTGAAGAGTTCTTTAGGGGTCACAACACCTTTCTTGGTCTCCTGGATTTCATTCAGTAACTGACACATAGCCAGTGTGAGAGATCCGGGCCTTTCCAGCTGGATCTGAAGAGATTCCTGAATTAACATAATGTGAAAAAGTCCTGTTAGATGAAGATTCATGCATAAACCGACACAGAGAAGAGCATAATAAGGCTCAGCATTACTACCAGCTCAGATGACAGTGCAGGTGTGATGGTGAAGCAGCTCTTCTCATCCAAAATCTGGTGAAGCAGTTCTCGCAAATACTGCGTCTGAGATAAATTCTGAGAGGGAGACGAGAGCAAAAGAGTTTTCAGAGCTTGTTTACATGCAGCAATATGTAGCATCTCAAACTCTGACTCTGTACCTGCACGACTGCATTGAAGAAACACGTGTTGCCCAGATTACTGAGACCCCTGACGCACACAACACCAGAGCTTCCTGTCGCTGCTGCTTTCTGTCTTTTGGGACTGTCATCATGCTTGGAGTTGCTCTTCTGGTTCTCCTTGTTCTCTTTCTCTTCGTCCAGTATTTGCTCAGCAGGAATCTCTTCCTTCTTACATTCTGCAGAGTATGCAGGCAAATTTATGCTTTTTTTAATTTTTTATTGAAACTAGTGCCTTTAATATTGTAATTTCAAAATACCCAAAATATAGGTGTCTAAATATATTGATAATATCACTAAAAAAGCATTTCAAAATATATAATGCAGTTTTCTCCCTACATTAAGACAAATAATTATTTTAAAACAAGGGCCTTGAAAACATGAAAACATGCTTTAAAAAGAAAAAAAAAAGTTTAAAAAGTCCTCCGGGTTTCGTGTTCCTGCGCTCGGCATTGCAGTTTGATACACGCTCCGAACCAATGATTCAAAACAAAAGATTCATAAAACTTCAAAGCTTCATGAAGCAGTGTTTTGAAATTGCCCATCACTAGATATTGTTGAATAAAGTTATTTTTTGTGCCGCACAAGAAGTATTCTTGTTGCTTCATAACATTAAGGTTGAACCACTGCAGTCACATGAACTGTTTTAAATAAGTCTTCAGTAGCTTTCTGGGCATCTGAAAGTGTTAATTACCTTGCTGGCAATGGACGTCTCACTGAGCCATTGGATTTCATCAAAAATATCTTAATTTGTGTTCGGAAGATGAACAAAGGTCTTACGGGTGTGGAACGACATGAGGGTGAGTAATTAATGACAGAATTTTCATTTTTGGGTGAAAATTTCCAACAATGACTGATGAATTTGCACATGTATTTTTTTTTCTAAAAGCATATTAAAACACCACAGACACATAAAGATCATCAAAAACTTGATTTTCACACAGGGGGTCTTTAAGTTAATAAAAAAATTGTAGTTAAGAAGCTAAATGTTCAACTAAATGTTTCATTGTCCCTTCCTAATTGAAATGTAAAATGAAAATGTAAAGTAGAAATACATGACTTTATACAACAATTATATTTATGGATATTATATTATATTATATTATATTATATTATATTATATTATATTATATTATATTAACATAGCTCAAAAAAGTTGCCCCATGTATCATCACTTTAAGGCCTGGTTTCATAGACAGGGCTTAGATTAAGTCAGGACTAAAGGGTTAGTTCACCCAAAAATGAAAATTCCATCATTTATTACTCACCCTCAGGCCATTCCACACCCGTAAGGACTTCGTTTATCTTCAGAACACCAATTAAGATATTTTTGTTGAAATCCGATGGCTCAGTGAGGCCTGCATAGGGAGCAATGACACTTCCTCTCTCAAGATCCATTAAGGTACTAAAAATATATTTAAAATCGGTTAATGTGAGTACAGTGATTCAATATTAATATTATAAAGCGACAAGAATATTTTTGGTGGCCGATTTCAAAATGCTGCTTCAGGAAGCTTTGGAGCATTATGAATCTTTTGTGTCGAATCAGCAGTTCGAATTGCCAAAGTCACGTGATTTCAGCAGTTTGGCGGTTTGACACTTGATCCGAATCATGATTCGACACAAAAGATTCATAATGCTCTGAAGCTTCCTGAAGCAGTGTTTTGAAATTGGCCATCAATAGATATTGTTAAAAAGTCATTATTTAGTTTTTTTGTTCGGTGCACCAAAAATATTCTCGTCGCTTTATAATATTAATATTGAACCACTGTACTCACATGGTCCGATTTAAATATGTTTTAGTACATTAATGGATCTTGAGAGAGGAAATGTCATTACTGGCTATGCAGGCCTCACTGAGCCATCAAATTTCAACAAAAATATTTTAATTTATGTTTCTAAGATTAATAAAGGTCTTAAGGTGTGGAACAACATGAGGGTGAGTAATAAAAGACATTATTTTCATTTTTGAGTGAACTAACCCTTTAAGCCTTAGTTCAATTAGGACATTTAAAGGGATAGTTCACCCAAAAATGAAAATTTGATGTTTATCTGCTTACCCCCAGTGCATCCAAGATGTAGGTGACTTATGCTTCAGTCGAATGCAAATTATGATTTTTAACTGCAACCGCTGCCGTCTGTCAGTCAAATAATAGCAGTAGATGGGAACTTCAACTATAACAGTAAATAAAACTTGCTTAGACAAATCAAAAATAAAACCTGCGGCTCGTGACGACACATTAATGTCCTAAGACACGAAACGATCGGTTTGTGCAAGAAACCGAACAGTATTTATATCATTTTTTACCTCTAATACACCACCATGTCCAACTTCGTTCAGCTTCCTGTTAGTGAGGTCAAATAACGCGTTCTGAAGACGGAAGTGATGTCTCGCCCATATACTTCAATGAGCGCGAAACATCACTTCCGTTGTCAGAGCGCGAACAGACCTCACTAGCCGGAAGCTGAACGAAGTTGGACATAGTGGTGTATTAGAGGTAAAAAATTATATAAATACTGTTCGGTTTCTCGCACAAACCGTCAGGTTTTAATTTTAATTTGTCTATGGAAGTTTTTTCGACTCTTATTGTTCAAGTTCCCAATCACTGCTATTATTTGACTGACAGACGGCAGCGGTTGCAGTTAAAAATCATAATTTGCGTTCGACTGAAGAAAAAAAGTCATCTACATCTTGGATGCCCTGGGGGTAAGCAGATAAACCTCAAATTTTCATTTTTGGGTGAACTATCCCTTTAAGTAGCTTTTATAAACGTACTTAACACTACTGGTGTGCATCTTCAGGAAAAAACAATGGCAGTGACACATTTTCAGATATGTAAGTACAAGTTGCTTTGAGTTAAAACAGCTGGGACTAGGATTAAGCCTTTTCTGTAAAACCAGGGGTAAATTTTACTCAGCACAGGGTCTGATCTATCTCTCTATCCATAGAGGTGTTATTGACCTCAAACAGGTTGAAGACCCTGTTTTAATCTATTCATTTGTAGTAACAGTTGTAACACAAATGATTCTCATATTCCATAGTCCATCTTAAATCGGTCAAAGCGTGTGACCAACAGAATATCAGAATCAACCGTTAGCTGTGAGCAGATTGTTTGTCTGTTTGAAAATTTAATAATATGTTTTAAATATTACATAGTATATTCTGTTAATATTATGCACATAAATACAAGTTTGTTTAAATCATGAGCATCAGCCACTACAAAACAAAGTGAGTGGCTGTGAAAACTGTCTGGCACCTACTTTTGTTAGAGTTCCTCTTGCCAGGATCTGTCAGCACTTGTTTTCTTATGTTTTTGATCATCTGTGCCAGCTGCCCTGTGCTGGAATACTGAACTTCTTCATCACAGATGTAACACCTTGACGACACCAAGCAGAAGGTAAGAGGTCTGAACACACAAACCCTGCCACATTTCAGTGAGGGTGTGGATGTGTGTCACTTACCAGACGCTCCAGACGTCCAGGCTGAGCACTAAACAGTGTGGCTCGGATCGAGGCGTCTCATAGTGCTTAATCGCATGCTGATTCTCTGATCTCCCGCAGCCCTGATGAGGATTACAACATTGTTTATGAGCGGCTGGCCAATAGCAACATGTCATCATAAGTCACCTGATCACTTACTCTGTGGCCGCATTTCAGGCACATCCACACAGCTGGACTTTCTCTATCAGTTTCATCCTCTGAGATCTGGTTTTCAGCAGGCTTGTTCAGCTCACAGTCCTGGCACAAGCTCAGACTCAGATCAGCCTTCTTCAGTATGCTGTTGTCTATTCCTTTACGGATGTGAGTGCAGGAAACCCCTTACAAAGGAACAGGAGAATCTTCTGTGAGGTTTTATTATTAAAATCACTGGAAGCATTTCATTGTCACACATGTACCTGGTGTCTCAATGCTGCTGTCTGCTCTAGGACTTCTGTCTTTCCCCTTCTTTTTACCCATTTTGGTTTATAGAAGAGGACCTGGGTGGGGTTTTAAAATATGAATATTAACAGGCATAACAGTACATTATTATACTTTTATTATTACAAATAAACACCAATGATGTGATGACAGAAGGTCGTTTATGAGTGTGTCAGCAAATTAAGAAAAGTAATAAAATATAATCAATTTAAAGATTAAGTCTTGAATAAGTCATGAATATTTCCATTTAAACCAGTAAAAATACAAATAAACTGCGACAACTGTTGTTTTCAGATGACAAACGTGACACAAACAGTTTAGGGAAACTTACGAAGCCACCAAAATCATCTAAAACTCTGTAAACGGAATAACATCCATCCAATTTTCCGTAATCAAATAATTTGTAGCGAGACTAACTGCATTAAAACATCAATGTAAAGCATGTTCACCATTCACCAACTGCTCTGAGTATTTCCGGGTGACGTGCGATCCTGTTGAAGTTTATTTCAAAATAAGAGTCTGACTGACTGAATTTCTCGTCTTTTCTCGTAAAGTCGGACCCATCTTCTAGTGACTACATTTATTAGAAGAACATAACCAAATATACATATACATACAAAGGATACAAAAAAAAAACCAAAAAAAAAAAAAACCCAGTTAATTAAACTAGATTTATGCTCAGAAAATATACTTAAATTCCTTATTTGTGCATATTTTTGACCTCTTTCTCCTTTATGATTTTGTTACCTGCACACCTAAGGTTTTTCCATTATCATTTTATTAAGATATTTGTATTCTAGTTATGAAAGTAGGCTTTGTTTATGTTGGTATTTATTTATACTGTTTACCTTCATACAGACCAGCGCTTTTCACCACGTCATCTGAAGCTGGAATGTTCCAAAATCCAAAAGGAAAGTGAATGTAAACAAAACTAGGAGCCAAAGGTGTGTTCTATTAAATGAAATTAAACGCAGATAACAGTGGTTTACATTTCGGTGACCTATTCATGTCAAATGTATAAAAAGAACATTGTAATATCTTGGAAATTGATTATTTTGCTTAAAAACATGTCAAAATTGGACCCATTTTAGTTTATATGAACAAACTTTGGAATATGCATAAGTACTTTGTCATATTGTTTCTAATCACACTGAAAGTTACACCTTCTGAAAAAAGAAATGTATCTAAAAAATGAAAAATAGACTACCTCTACTACCTCTCTCCATTCAATATCTAAAAGTGATTTAATTCTAAATAAGACGGTTGTTCCAAATAGGTGTATTATATTGAGTAAAGACAAATTGTTCATACAGTAACTTACAGAGTGCAACAACTTGATTAAAACCAGAAAATTTAAATGGATGTTTTGTGTAGGTGGTATTGATTTGGTGAAAATCAATACCACCTACATTTTTCAAAATATTCCTGCAAACACAAAACCAAAAACTGCCAGTTTACTGTCTTTACTGTCTAGTCAGAAAAGAGAAGGGAACATGCTGTATCTAGAAATACTCCACTTTAGTAAACAGTATTCACTGAAACATGGAAATATGTATTTGCAGTCATCTTCAGAAAATATTATTTTCTTCATTTAACTTGTTCGAGTTATACCTAGGTGTTTAACACTAGATTTAATTAAGGACACAATATAGCAGTCATATAAAGTCATTAATTCACATTTACCAGAATAGGGCATGAACCATGACAGAAGCTTTAGAAAAAGAGAGAGAAAAAATATATATATTATTACCAGATTTATGGTTGTAGTTTTTAATAATTTAGGAACATAATTAACACCCTCAATCAGAATAATTTCTATTCAGTTTCATTGAAAGTATTATCCCATTTTAATATAAAGCGTGTACAGTCTCATCACTGCTCTTTTGTTGTTGGCTTCATACTTTACAGACAAACATTTTCAGTGAAATTATTTGCATGATCTTTGTCTCCCTCTGCTGTTAGAGAAATTCAAAGCATCTATCACTTCCAAAAAAGTTGGGACATTGCACAAATTGTGAAAAAAGGAATGCGATAATTTACAAATCTCATAAATTTATATTTTATTCACAATAGAATATAGATAACATATCAAATGTTGAAAGTGAGACATTTTGAAATGTCATGCCAAATATTGGCTCATTTTGGATTTCATGAGAGCTACACATTCCAAAAAAGTTGGGACAGGTAGCAATAAGAGGCCGGAAAAGTTAAATGTACATATAAGGAACAGCTGGAGGACCAATTTGTAACTTATTAGGTCAATTGGCAACATGATTGGATATAAAAAGAGCCTCTCAGAGTGGCAGTGTTTCTCAGAAGTCAAGATGGGCAGAGGATCACCAATTCCCCCAATGCTGCGGCGAAAAATAGTGGAGCAATATCAGAAAGGAGTTTCTCAGAGAAAAATTGCAAAGAGTTTGAAGTTATCATCATTACAGTGCATAATATCATCCAAAGATTCAGAGAATCTGGAACAATCTCTGTGCGTAAGGGTCAAGGCCGGAAAACCATACTGCATGCCCGTGATCTTCGGGCCATCAGACGGCACTGCATCACATACAGGAATGCTACTGTAATGGAAATCACAACATGGGCTCAGGAATACTTCCAGAAAACATTGTCGGCGAACACAATCCACCGTGCCATTCACCGTTGCCGGCTAAAACTCTATAGGTCAAAAAAGAAGCCATATCTAAACATGATCCAGAAGCCCAGGTGTTTTCTCTGCTTACACATCTGGAAAGGCACCATCAATGCTGAAAGGTATATCCAAGTTCTAGAACATCCAGACGTTGTCTCTTTCAGGGAAGATCTTGCATTTTCCAACATGACAATGCCAGACCACATACTGCATCAATTAAAACATCATGGCTGCGTAGAAGAAGGATCCGGGTACTGAAATGGCCAGCCTGCAGTCCAGATCTTTCACCCATAGAAAACATTTGCCACAACATAAAGAGGAAGATGTGACAAAGAAGACCGTTGAGCAACTAGAAGCCTGTATTCCTATTCCTAAACTTGAGCAACTCATCTCCTCAGTCCCCAGATGTTTGCAGACTGTTATAAAAAGAAGAGGGGATGCCACACAGTGGTAAACATGGCCTTGTCACAACTTTTTTGAGATGTGTTGATGCCATGAAAACTTATTTTTTCCTTAAAATTATACATTTTCTCAGTTTAAACATTTGATATGTCATCTATGTTGTATTCTGAATAAAATACTGAAATTTGAAACTTCCACATCACTGCATTCTGTTTTTATTCACAATTTGTACAGTGTCCCAACCTTTTTGGAATTGGGTTTGTAAAATCAACACCTCTCCAAGCTGATATGTGATCATGGGAAATAGTTTTGTCCGGCTCAATCAGACAATTGTGTATTTATTGTAAATAGCATCTGCCACCAAGGCAGGCTATTTGCATTTAGTGTAAACAGACACTCCGTTAAAGGAAACAACGCTGTTTGAATTGCAGAATAAATCTATTTTTAACACTGTCAATGGCTTGTTGCTTAAAATGTGAGTGTTTAACTTTTGCCACTTTGCTTTAATCATTTGCCATGTATATTGGGCTTTACAACATCTACAATACATTGTTTCATATTCGATACAATTCAAAGTATCAATTTTCAGAACTCATTTTCATGGGCCTTACATGTAACAAGAAACTGGTGTGAAAACACACACACAACAGTGTGATCGCTGTGGCGTTTATGTCTTCAGTCTCTAGGTGATCCTGAGGAAACTGAATAAGGAGTCCTACAATAAAACAAACACAATCACATATGGAGTATGAGACATTACTGCTAATAGATTGATAACAGTAAATGATAAACAACTCTCTTTTAATCACTTACACACAGAGACACTGATAAAGATATTCATATATTTATTGATCATAGAATTAAACTTGTATTATTATAAAGCGGAGCTGAATTATCTTATATTCTCCTGTTACACACATACAGTATGAGGCGTGTTACTGAACTTGGACTAAGTTAAAGGTACAATATGTAAAATTTTTGCAGTAAAATATCCAAAAACCACTAGGCTAGTGGTATATATTTTGTCCAGCTGATTACAAACAATATCTCTAATGTTTTCAACTACTTGTAAATCATGAGAAAATTCCCATTTTAAACAGTGACACGGGGCAGTGCAGTCGCCTGTCAATGAGTTACCTTTGTTACCGCCTTTACTGACGTAGAAACCACATGACAACAGTGCCGTGGACGAATGCGGAAGTAGAGTCTAGCGTCCAGCAAACCACTAGCTTGCTTCAAGCAGTTCCTTATTTACTTCTTGCACGTTTTATGGTGGATTGTGTTACTTATTTATGGAACATAATTACTGTTTACCATCTGCCGCTGGTTCTGTCGACAAGGACAGCTCCCGTAAACTCATTACCGGATAAGCGGAATCGGCGCCGGCGACTGTGTCATAATAAAAGTCCCGCTGCTCGTGAGGCGTGTGTTGATCAATCGCTCCAGCTCCTCGTTCAGCTCCCGCAACACTTGGTCCTGCTCTGCTTCATACAACAGTAACGTTAATAATCGCATCCACGAACATGAGTTCTTCCAGACTCCAATCCCTATTCTTTTGCACCGTCCGTTGAGATGGATACCACATGTCCCAAGTTTCCACTCTAAAACTTGGCGTCATCAAACTACGCCTTTGTTTTGAATAGGCTTCTAGCGACCTCTAGTGGAAAAAATATCACAAATTGTACCTTTAAAAGCTTTAAATAAAAATGTACTCACAATAGTATAGTCCCTCCAGTATATAATGTGGATCACCCTTCAGATCAAAGAGCAACTTCACTCCTGAATTTCAGTTTGTTCCAAGACAGATCCAATACTCTAAGCTGCGAGGGGTTTGATCTCAGAGCTGAAGCCAGTGCAGCACAACCTTCATCTGTGATATCCCAATGTCTCATCCTGTAGAGAACAATGACAGAATGTGAATTGTAATTCAAGTGTCTGTAGTTTGTTATTCTCTTTGGTCTCAGAGCAGGTCACCTCATGCTCATTACTGATCTCTCCACATTCACTCTCTGTGATGTAGAGCTTGGTGTAGATCTTATTCAGGAGTGTTGGGTGCTTTGCTGCTGCCTCGTACACTCAAACTTTGGCATCAGATTTGATCTAAATATGTCGAAGACTTGGCTGTAAAATATAAAAAAAAACACAGTATTACATGAGTGAATAAGCACAATGTCTTCTGTATTCTGTACCATATATTCAAATCATTCAAATCATCTATTTTACAGGAATGATTTACCTGAGATCAGGCTGTGTATCCAATTTTGACTGAACTATAAAAAAGAGATTAAAGTGAATCCTTTGAATTTATAATTTATGACAAAGGCACTCACTTTATGATTTTTCTTTTGCACAAAGTTCTTACAAAAATTGTGGATTTTAGAGTGTTTTCACAGATTTGTCTCTTTATTAGGGCTGGGACAATACTATTGACGCATAACAATTTGTGAATAATTTCTGATATTTTCCAAATGCATCACAAATCGATTCTGAGCTTAGTTTTTAACAGCAGATGCCGTTCTAGGCTATTTTTTTTAAATGCACACTCAAATGCTCACGAAGAAGATCGCTCATGCATTCTGAAAATGTATTTGCACCTCAGAATGCTTTAATGGTGCAAGATTAATGTAAACAGCCCACTGCAAACACCCCTGTAATTCGCTTCAACCTTTTCGAATTTTATCATGGATTATTTTATAGAAGTTTCAAGCGGTGTGTGTAAGGAATTGGAAGGAAGCAGAGTAAAGCATGCAGTGCCATCTGCTGTTGAAAACTAAGCTAAGAATCGATTCAAGAGAGAATTGAGATACATACGGAAAATATCAGAATCAATCCAGAATCTTTTCTACAATTTACAATATTTTGTATAAAATACTACAGATACTATTCTGATAAGCTAAAATGCCATACTATAAAACACATTTTAATGTCAATGTTATATCTGAGATCAGTCTGTGTATCTCCAGCCAAATCTAATGGCTGATCCATAGACTCGTCACTCTTCATTGACACACAGCTAGACTCTGGTTCTGATGTCTTCTGATGAACTCAACTAGAAGAGAACAGATTTAATACCCTATGATGATAATCACTTTATTATAAGGTCTTTAAAAGTTTTTTTTCATTGAAAAAAATGTCATGAGGCAGCTGGTCTTGTTTTTAATAAAATCCTAATTTTTAACTAAAAGCATCTTCTTGCCATCTTTTATATTTAAAATGTAACTTAACACAATGTGAATTCAAAGTACCAGCATCCTGGACATAAATCTTTATCTCTGGATGTCATCCATGATGAAGCTGAACAGCTGAAACAGAATCTGATATCCACCACTGACTCTGGATGGAAATGGCAAACACAATAATTCAGCTGAACTGATCCCGAGAGACAGAGAAACAGGATCACGAGATGCTGGTGTTCTCTCAAATATACAATGATAGTCAAATGTTAAAACAAATGCTAAAGTAAACCACAGACAACATGAAACACTAATGGAATTGGAATTTTTCAGATGGAAGTGATGGAACAAAGACACAAACTAAACAAAGTAAAGAAACACTGTGACTTCAAGGAACAAAAGCCAAAAAGCTGCATACCTGCTCATAGTGTGGAAAGAGTTTCACAAAAAAAAAAAAGAAATAAAAAAAAGGAAACCTTAATGCACACATAAGAATTCAAACTGGAGAGAAACTGTATACATGCACTCAGTGTGGAAAGAGTTTTTCTCAAAGATCAGGTGTCAGGAATCATCTGCTCAATCACTCTGGAGAAAAACCATTTAACTGTGATCAGTGTGGTAAAGGTTTTAATTCATCTTCACATCTAAAGTCAGACCTGAAAGTTCATTCAGGTGAGAGGCTTTATGTGTGTTTTTCATGGCTGGATAGTTGTAAACAGCACCAGAAAACAGATGATGAAGAAAGAGATTGTGTATATAGTGAATGTGTGAAGAGCTTTACTAGAGCTGAAAACCTGAAACGACACAAAATAATTCATACGGGAGAAAAACCTTACAAGTTCTCATATTGTGACAAGACTTTCACTCATTCTGCAAACCTTAAAGTACATGAAACCTTAAAGCCGTACTAGGCTACTGTATTCTGTGTAGGAAGAGTTTTAAACATTCAAAAAGCCTTCTCACTCATATGAAAAAATATTGCAACGTTCATTTCATTTCAAATGCTTCACAAGTAAACTGTGTGAAATAAAATACTAAGTTTTTCCTAAAAGCACAATATCATCTAGATTAATTTTGTTAATTTGGTAAAAAGTCTGGAAAACTAGAAAGACTTGAGAGTTGAAGCTTCAGTCAACAACTCTTACAGTGTAAATAAAGGCATTGTTGTATTTTTATTTTCTGCTTATCAGGTCTTACTTGAATAAGATATTTATGTCATTTATTTACTAAGTGTAGCCCTACTATATTGTATTCTAATTTTGTCTTGATTCATCATTATTAAATACATCCTGTTTGTGTTTCGTTTCAATTTCATGGGCTGTTAGGACATGTACACACTGCAGCTAAATTCGGTTGTCGGTGCACCTTTTATTAGGCCTAGTGCTTAATCTTGTTCTTTACATGTGCACACAGTTCAGTAAAATACGGGAGTGACAAGCTCATTCTACAACCGATTACCTCCCGAAATATAGAGGTAGTGACAACAGGATTTACCGAAATTCTACGCAGAGTGTACAGAACCGAACTGAACAACTAGTTGTTAATGACGTTTTTAAGTAAGCAATAAGGTTCGAGAGGCTGTGCTGTATCGTGAATAAGTCACAGCTGAAGGCGTTGTTAGGCACAACGCGAAGCGGAGCCAAAAATATGTATCAATGCAACTTTCGTGAAGTAAACTTTCACTAAAGCCTTCCTTCTGCCGGAAAAAATAGTCCCTGACCGTGAACAGCAACAGAAGTTACATTATTACGCTCTTAGATGGCGGCAAAGACTGTCTTTATGAATTGTGAACATGGAACAAGACGCAACTGACAAATACTTTGACACGGGAAAACCCCTTAACTGTTAAAAGGACAAGACAATACATCGGACGTTTAAACAGATTTTTATTATGAACATAGGACTGACCTGAAGGAAAATGCTAAATCTGAATGTAGGTCCTAAACTTGCTCACTCAATCGCTTTCTCACAATACACTTCTACATAATACAGTAAGCTTCAATGAACAATATCAGTTGAGAACAAACAGTTTATGTTACTAAGAGTGGTTGCTAAGGGTGTTGTGTAGTGATACATAGAACCGTTGGGTGAAGCGGTCATAGCTGTGTTTTTTCGTGAATAAAACACAGCTATTGACCAATCAGAATCAAGGACAGGAACTAACCGTTTTATAAAAGCGCATATGAGATGTTTCTCTCTTCTGTATCACTAAAAAAAAAAGCATCACGAGCACGAGTGTTGCCAGATCTTTCTAAAAAAAACAGCGAACAAGAACAAGCCTATTGATGCAATTAGGAGATCCAAGGTCAGATGATTAAATAGATTTTATTGCTTAACAAAATATAATCATAAAATAAATGATTATGACATATTGATATGTTCTAATTATCATGCTTTTAAAGATCATCTTAAAAAGTGGCTTCTGACGAATCAGTTCTGTAAACATGTGTCTTTGTGTGTACCCGCCTAAGGGACTGCGGATGTAAATTAGCAATGTTGTATAATCCGGCTGTTTACATTTTGTATTTTATACAAATGTTCATTAACATGTATTGTCCCTATTAAATAAATCATAAAACAACAACAAACAAAAGACCATTTTGCAAAAATAAACAAACAAACACTCGCACAAATAAATCTCAAGAGGGAGCATGCCCTGCATGTGACCCTGCTAAACCCCCAAATGTTCAAATCAAAACTACGCCCAACCCCTTCATTTTTTAGCATTTTGATTTTGGACGAAATCACTTGCCTGTGATCAAAGATAGTGAGAGCTGATGTTGGGGAATTTAGCCAAATTCATGCTAAATTATTATTGATGCAGTCAAAAACTCTTTAGCTTAGCTTTGGCTAACTGAAACTAAGGAAAGGACTAGAGGTGTATTCATTATTTTATTTCAAATTCTACTGTATTATTACTCTTTTCAGCTATGTTAAGACTACATCTCTTAAAGGATTAGTTCACTTTTAAAAAAAAAATTTCCCGATAATTTACTCACCCCCATGTCATCCAAGATGTTCATGTCTTTCTTTCTTCAGTGGAAAAGAAATTAAGGTTTTTGATGAAAACATTCCAGGATTATTCTCTTATAGTGGACTTCAGTGGCCTCCAGACAGTTGAAGGTCAAAATTACAGTTTCAGTGCAGCTTTAAAGGGCTTTAAACAATACCAGACAAGGAATAAGGGTCTTATCTAGTGAAACGATCGTTTATTTCCGAAAAAAAAAAAAAAATTAAATGTAAATGCTTTATATAAACAAATGATCGTCTTGCACGTGTTTCCGCCAAACATATTTCCATATTCTTCAAAAAGCTTTCGCTGTATGTCCTACACCTTCCCTATTCTACTTACGGAATGAACGCAGTGCCAGTTCCATTTTTTTCTATAAGTAGAATAGGGAAGGTGCAGTCCACTATAATGAGAATAATCCTGGATTGTTTTCATCAAAAACCTTAATTTCTTTTTGACTGAAGAAAGAAACATCTTGGATGACATGGGGATGAATAAATTATCAGGACATTTTTTTTGAAAGTGAACTAATCCTTTAAAGCAGAGCTCTCTGGCTATAATTTTAGTAATTTTTAATATCCTGTCAATGCATACATTAATCATTGCATTTGTCCGTTTCAAAGATGTCAGAGAAAAAGCAAAAGTGTATTATTTCATTCTGGGCACCAAAGGGTCAACCCCCTAAAAAGGTTGCCAGATCAGAGGAGGAGCTCAGAAATTTAGCCCAAACCCAGAGTACTCCCCCTGGTTGTGATACGAATAGATAGAACTAGAAGTGAGGAGATGGGGTGGAGGAGGGATGCTGATAAACTGTCAACAAACAGAGGTAAGCCTGCTGTATATATACCTCTTATCGTTATTTGAGTTGATTAACTGAATGAGCTCCTCTTGTGTTAATTAGGTTAATTACCTGAACATTCTCCTCCCCAGCTTTGTTAATAAAACATCATTTTGTGACATGGGCTGCGTCCAAAAACCTAGGTAGCTGTCTTGCTGCCTCGCTGCCTTATAAGAGAATGACTTGTAAGGCGGTGTTTGTGCATGAAGGTACCTCACGAAACTGATTTCGGACAGACTTCTGAGGCAGTGTAACAGTTTAATGATCTACAGCAATATAGCGCAAGCTTTGGTGAGAACTAAACAAATTCGGATGTGCCTTGAAATGTGTCCTCAGGAGGTACATTATTATTCAAAGTGTTGACGTAATTTCAACTGAAAAAGGAAGACAGGGCGATATATAGAACAGCCCCGCCCCTTTTTTGAAACAGCCAGTAGTGTTTCATTTATGTTACAGCTCGCCAGAGCCATTAGACTCTGTAAAACTGTAAAACTGTAAAAGTTTCTCCTCATAATGTCCTTTATATCGCTTATATACATTATTCTGTGCAGAATTCAAATGGGTCCGATACCTTTTGTGGTCTGTGCAGACTCACGCATATGATCCGCTCGGTGCTCTCGTGTCTCTGGACCGGAGCAGACTGCTCGCATTGCGGCCTTTCGTGTGACACTAATGTGAAAACGGACTTCATTCACGTCAAAGGACAGCATATTTACACTCTCTGAATCGTTCCCTATTCTCTATATAGTGCACTATGTGCCATTCACCATAAAAAAAATAGTAAATGTGTGAACAAATGACCGATTTCAGCCGAGGCTTCAGCGTCTGTAAGAGTGTAGGAGGAGGCAGGACTTCAGATTTAGAGAGCATTTGATTGGACAGAAGATTTGATGAGAAACTGAAATGCGATGTGATGTCATGAAAATCCGTGATCCATTTTAGCAGAAGTGAGAGACTGTAAGTTTTGAATGCTTATATCTCCTAAAAGTGACTTTTGTCATTGTTTTGGAACACACCAGCTTATCCATAACCTTAAAGCGGAACTCGGTAAGATTTGCGAAGCTTCAGTGAATCACACTGTCGTAAATACTCCAAGTGCAGCTCTGGACTACAATGATTACAACACTCACCAGTGCAGTAGTTTTGCAAATATAGTACAAGAAACAGGAGGTGGGTAATTTGCAAATACAGTACAAGAAACCTCGATGGAGGTGGGTAATTTTCGAAATTGTCTTATAAAGTCATAATATATACATTGTTTTTGAATTACAGTAAAGCATTTTGTCACTCTCGCGTGAACGTGAACATGAGGCGAGATTGTGTCGGGTCGATGCAAGTGCTGTATTCTGGCGTAGACGTGCCAGAGGGGGTTAGTGCTCACCTCAAACACACCACTACAAGTCAATTAACCATCGTAAGGACTTAGAAAACTATTTATGAAGGTAAAAAAGTTACTTAGTTCTGTTTTAAGGCTAACATATTCATACTAAAAGCTAAAAGACTTGATTTCATGGGGACTTTAAGTTTTAGTTCAGGGGTGTGCACACTTATGCAGTTAGTTATTCTAAGTTTTTTATTTTTATCCTTTTTTCTCTCTGATTTTTTTTTTTTTTTCTGAAACCATAAATAATGTTTTGTTGCCACTCTCCAGATAATCTTTCCTTGCAATGACAATTTGTGCTACAGTACCTGCAGTTAAAAGTCATTTGTGGCGCAATATGCTGTGATTTTTTCCCCCCTCTATGTGTATATGCTTATTACAGTTTTTACAGCTTTGGGACATTTTTTTAAACAGCCTTAACTGTACACAACTGTTCACTGAAACATCAGATTCAGAACTCTATCAACATGTCTGCAAAATGTAGTTACTCACCCAAAACATTTAATTCACGCTTTAAAACCTAGTTATTGTGTCAGTAAATTGGCTAATGTCACAAAATAACAAGTGTTTTTGTCATTGTGTGCCTTACTGGTCAAAATGTTTAGATGGTTTTTCACTATGGAAATATTTGTTATATACAAATTGCATGTGTTTTCTACTTTTTAGTTGACTGTCTGTTTTCTACACTATACAATAATGTCAATTTTGTCGAAATGAATGCTCTTGTGAATCACACTGAGCTTTTTAGATACAGATTTCAGCAGTAGGTAAAAAAAAAATGACTAGGAAAAGTCAATACTGTAGTACACAAAAAGAAAATGTACATTTGGTCACACTTTATATTAGGTGTCCTTATCTAATATATATTTACATCAAAAATAAAGAAGTACAGTGTACAAACTGTATTGCAAAACACTTGTGCTGCTATTGAGGTGGATACAGATAAGGTTAGGGTTTGGTGGTATGGGTAGGTTTAAGGGGTAAGGTTTTTTTTTTTTTTTTTTAATATGTAAAAACATGAATGTACTCAAAAAGTGCTTTGTATCAAATTATTCATTTACAGTGAATATTATTAGTACAAAGTAGTACACCTATAAAATGGGACCGAACATTTTTATTTATACAGTACACTTATTTATTTATTTTTTTTTTTTTCAGAAATGTGTTACATGTAAACTGAAAATTCACAGTTGCTAGTTAAATCTTACACAATCTACTACATCTTCCCCAAACATCACCAACACCACATATTCTTACATATTACTTATTCTTACTTTCTATTGCACAGAGAGAAAGCGAGCGGAGAAAGGAAGCATGCTTACCTTAGATTAAAAAAGGTAATTTATAGAGAAAACAGGAAAAAATAGTTGTTGTTTTTTATCCAATTGTTTGTCATATTTGTTTGCTTGGTCAACAACAGCTTAGTAGTACTATACAATAACGTAGGCTATTTATAACCCAAGTTTTTAGATGACGCATGCGCAGTTCGTCGATCTTTCCACTCCAGACTACTCTGACACGAACTGATCCGTTAAGTGTTTAAATTAATCACTTATTTCTTTTTTTTTTTTTTCTTTCTTTTTTTTTTTTTTTTAATTTAAGTAAGAAAAAAAATCAGTTTAGAATCAAACTGCATTGCAACGAAAATTACCTCACTTCCTAGCGTCCAAACAGGGCTAGTAGCGGTATGAAAATTGTGATGTCGAGTAAAGTCCAGTGCAGGGGTTCAACTTTGGCCCACGAGGTCCACTTTCCTGCAGAGTTGCCCCAACCTTCAACTCGAACCCGCGGACTCAAAAAACCATCTTCTTCTTCTTCTGGGGGATGGACAAGATGGCGGACCACAGCTCGAGTCATCAGGTGATTCGCTGGGCAGTTATGCAACCACGTTCAAGAGCTAATACTTTCTGCAACCACATAAATTACATGTTTGGGAGTCTGTGAGCTATTTTAAATTAACCCGTCCAGCAAATATAACCGATAATTTCATAAAACAACTATAAGAGAATACAAACCTGTGAACTTGAACAAAGTTACGTGATGGATGGTAAGAATGCACTGTGAATTCTCGTTGCGAATCATATATCGTGTTATACGTAATTTGATCAGTCTAAAATTAACAACAGTCTGTAGAGGGAGAAAAACTCACCACAGTCATTTCTTAAAAGTAAATAAATTATTTAATGAGTTTAGATAATTAATTATTAATAATTATTATTAAAACAAACATTTTTTAATTCATATTTAATCATTATTGGCATATATTTTATTTATTTTTATTTATAAAATAAATAAATGTATGAATATATAAATGTGTACAGATACATTTAGTAGTTCATGTATATTTAAGTACAGTCTGCTCATGTTTGAAGTGTGTTTCTCTGTCCATCTAGATGCTGTTTTCTTCAGTCATTCTGTAGCAGCCGTTGACATCAGTAATGACAGGTAAGTGATGCTCTACACTCTGCTGTTATAGAGCTTGATGATTTCTACACACACAGACATGTTTCCTCTTCTGAACTCTTTGACAACCTCTTCATTGGACTGTTCATAACTGGTAGATCACTATGGAGTCAAATTAATGCCTTAAAGTTTTGCACAAAAATAAAGTTTTGCAAAACACAAAAAAGAATTGAGCAATAAAAAAATGTTTTGCAAACAAAAATAAAGAATTGCAAAGGAAAAATAAAGTATTGAGCAGAAAAAAATAAGTTTTGCAAACAAAAATAATAAATTGCAAAATAAAATAAAATAGTGCAAAAATAAAAATATAATCAATTACAAAAATCAATGACAGATGTAATCCTATTTTATCTTTGCCACATATTTTTCATGCTCAAACCTACTAAATCATTTGCAACGCTCATTTTATTCTGCGTTTCAGTCAAGCGTGCGCTCACGATACCGGTTTTCTTTTGCGCTGCACTGTTCTGTGCGGATCTCTTTATGGCACTGGTTTGACGTGGGGGTGGAGTCAAGAAACGGGGGCACGCTATCAAGATTCAGCTATCAAAACACAAAAAAATTCCATTAAATAAATGCCACTGTAATAAGTCAGTGCTAAAAATGAGCAGCTATTACAGCTCAGGCTTATACAAGAAAATATAGCATACAATCCTCAACAGTGGTGACCATAATTATTCCTACTGCAGTGCATGATGGGAGTTTTGTCCTATGGTGATACCCAGCATGCATTGTAGCATGAAGCTCTTATTTTTGTCACCATTGTTGAGATTCATATGCTGATTCTTGATGTCTGTGTGTGTCCAAGTGGTGAGGTAGTTCAATTTGTTTTATGCACTGCATGGTTTTAAAATTAAACAGTATATCTGTTTGCTGCAGCACTTTCTTCTCATGCTGTAGTTTCACAGGGTTGTTAATGCAAAACCAAAATGTACAAATGACTAAACATATGATCAGTTGCTTTGGATATAATCAGGCCATCTCACAATGACTATATCAGCTAAGCACTGAATTCACAACAAAATTGTTGCAGAGAAAAATCTAACATACAAAGGATCTGCTCCTTTAGTCTTTTGATTTGGCAATGCACAAGTGTTTGCTGTGAAACACTATTGCAATTGCTCAAACACAAATTATTTTAAAAACATAAAAAGGTCAAGAGCCCAACTAAAACAAACCCCACCACGATGGTGGCATAATTTATTGACCAATAAAACACCAACATTTAAACCTTTAATGTGTTTTACCTTCAGTTGATTTCAGTAAAATGGTTTTGGCTGAAGTCACTTGTAGTTCTTGTGTTTCTCTTTAATGTTCAATCATCCCTGAATCAATAGCTTAATTATCTCATTAACTTTAACTCTGCTTCAGTGTTATTTTAACACTATTCAGAGAGGGACCCAATGTTATCTGAGCAGAGTTGATTTACCTCTGTGGATTTTACCGTGCACATAACAAAATATTGAGAGATTTGAGATTCGAATGTTGTTTAGATTGAAAAAACTAAAGTAACGTTTGATAGTTTTATTTTTCAGTTTATTTCATTTTTATTTGAGTAAGTCTTTGTTTGAAAAATGTTAATAAAACGTTACATATTTTGGATTCTTAAGAAGGAAATGAATTTTAAAAGGAACAGAAATAAAATATAGTTATTTTTAGTAATTCTAATATTTGCGATTATGCATAAAATATTTTAATCAACTTACTATACTAGTTTTTATGTTTAACAGGCAGATTTTGATTATTGAAGCACAAATAAGTGCATTACAGAGCTTCTGTTTTATTAAGCTTCAGTTTATGAAGTTCAGATTACTTACTGTGACGGTGTTTATAAATAGTAATTGTTGTATTTAAATAATTTAATCATTTTCACAGCTCTAATTGCCAGTATTTGTGTGATCATGTGCCAATCACACATACAAACATTTAAAAAAAAATATATTATATTATATTATATTATATTATATTATATTATATTATAATGGTAACACTATAAGGTTCATTAGATTACAATAGTTAATGTGAACTAATAATGAACTGCACTTCTACAGCATTTATTAATCTTTGTTCATGTGAATTTCAATATTTACTAATACATTATCAATATCAAGAGTTGTATTTGTTAACATTAGTTAATGCACTCTAAACTAACATGAACAAACAATGAACAACTGCATTTTTATTAACTAACATTAACAAAGATTAATAAATACTGTAACAAATGTATTGCTCATGGTTAATTCATGTTAGTTAATTGTAAAGTGTATACCATTATTATATTATATTATATTATATTATATTATATTATATTATATTATATTATATTATATTATATTATATTATATTATATTATATTATATTATATTATATTATATTATATTATTATTTTAATATTTTAATATATTTTATGCATGATTTAAATTAAAAATTCTGATTTAATTACTAATCCTCAAATTTGATTGGCTGAGTGCTGAAGAAAGAATGCAAACTAGTCGTACACCTTTACCAATATTAAACCAGACTCTGTTTCCTCCTGTGAAGTAAAGTTTCTTTTCCATTCAGGTAATCCTGATGTTGTTGCCGTTGTCACGAGACTGATCTTCTGGGCAATCTGCTGCTGTCCAGAATCAGGTGGTTTGTCTTGGTCTGGCATCTCAGCTGAGACCTGTCCACTGTGAGTGACCCTCAGTAGTTGTGAAGTAGCAGTGGCGTCGCTCTCAGCATCACTGTTGCACACAAGCCCTCACAGCACGTCAAGCTGCAAACCGTGTGAGGGACCCTAACCTACCCTAACTTAACTCTTCAAAAGCAATATGCACCAACCACACAAACATCCTAACAACCATGTAGCACGAAAAAACACTCTGAAGAGTCCAGCGACCGCACAGCAACTCAATAACAACCGCAGAGAAAACCTTGGCAAACGCATGTGAACAACAAAACCGCCCGAAAAATCCCGACAACCACATAGCAAAAGACTAAAATCTGTTTAAAACAACCGAGGAACCGCATATCAGTGCAATGACAGAAACATCCTGCAACACACAGCAATGTGCTAAAAATGTACGTTACTTAAAATAAAAATAAAAAAGTTACTCAAGCTAAAACTTTAAAAACTGAAACTTACTCATAAAACTATAAACATACTCTATAACTATATACAGTATGTACATACGTCGCCCCGCTGTCATGACTCACTGTCTGGGCTTCTTTCTCGCCGGTTCCTCTGGCAGCGGCTCTTCACTGATGTCCACATGGACACGAGGAGCGAAGCTTCTTCTGGATGTGGAGAAGCTCTCAGTGACGAGGACGCGTCCATCAGGCTGCTCTGTCTCCAGCAGTGAAGGGCGCTTGAGAGTCTCCCACAGGCGCTGCTTCACCTTCAGTCCCAGCTCAAGGCTGTAGGGACGGTGCCGACCGTAGCGTGTCTTCTTCATGGGCTCTGCCACAGAGCGGTAAATGTCCTGGTAGCTCTGCGTGCTGTAGCCGTGGATGGAGACAGACTCTTCCTGCTGACACGGAAGAGCCGGACACACGTCCACCGAAGAGACTGAGGCTGCTGGACGGACGTCGGGAAGGACAGCTGCGTTCTTCAGGTAGTGCTTGGACACTTGCTCTTCCAATCCTTTGGGTCTTCGAGCTTTGGCAGAGATGCAGCTGTAAGTGTGATCCAACCTGCTTACAGCTGCCAGCCATGAAAGCTCACAGCGCTCTTGACTGGAAGAGACGCCCTCCACCCAGAATCCCCTCAGGTGTGTGGAAACAGTCCTGGTTCTTCTCAGGCGACGCTGCTCCATGTTGATGACTGAAGAAACACTTCCCAAACTGATAAAACTTGTCAAATAGTAGAGTTGTAAAGATTTTTTAGTGTGTGATCAGGCTTCAGGGACAGTTGTGTTGATTTCAAAAATCAACTCAAGCTGCTGGACTGACATAGAATGTTGAGGCTGATTTAAATGTAAACAACACTTGATATCAGCAGTAAGTCCATTAGAGCAGCATGAGCTCAATGTTACATGTGTATATGCTTCTCTGTCACCATTATCATCTTCATTTATAGTTATATATTCCTCATCTGTGTGTGTCTGTTAAGGCCAGCATCACTAATAGAAACTGCTCCATGGTTGTGGTTAATTAATCAATGTAGGCCTATGAGTTGAATAAATCTTTTAAGTGCACGAATCATTACTGGTGTCTGAATGAATCTTGTTTGTGAATAATTATACATATGCACATACATGTTGTTGTTCTCATTTTTATTACTTTTTTATCCTTTAGTTGTCCCATTTCTAGCTTTTTAAATGTCAAGTAACTGAGCAGATCTGTTGTTTTTGCTTTATTTGGTCAGTTTTAATTCTGTTTTTAACCCACATCTTGATTTTTTTAATTGCAGACGCCAATGATGAAAAGAAACTTGAGTTTGTGAACAAAAAACATGGAGAGGTTGAAAAGAAGAAAGCAAAGACATAAAATGTAGGTTCTGGCAAGATTTATATAATGATTTTCATTCATTAATGCCATTTAACTGCTCACTTGATTATTTTAATCATTGCTTAAATAAATCAATAAATAATTGTATTTATTTGAATGTGTTAAAGTATATATTCTTAACACTGAGTTTTTAAAACAGTAAAAATGGCTAGTTTGGATTTGTTCTGATGGAGGTGATGACTGTATTTACCGCCACACTCTTCATCTGTGTTTCTGAAGAAAAAAGAAAAGAATGAAGAGGAGGATTTTATAGAGACTGAGGTGAGAAGGAAGAGAAAATAGACCATTAAGAAGAGTGTCATAGAACATGATTGTAAAGGAAACAATGACATTGTATTAAAACTGTTGTAATGATCAGCTGTTATTGTTGTAGCAAACATCACTTGAATTACTCTGGAAACATTTTTGGCCTGGAAGACAAAGAAAAGGCAAGAAAGACTGTCTACAGCAGAGACATGGAGAGAAAGAAAGCTGACGGATGCTTCAGGTGAGAAAAATCATGGCATTGATATTCCTCCTCGATGTATCTGGTTTATGTTTTAGTTTGAAGCACTGAATATAAAGCACGTCTCATGTTTAAGACAACTTGGATCATGCCCTTATCCGGCAGCAGCACACTCTGTGTCCTTCATAATTTTTCAGATGTGTTAGCATCATCAGAGTAAACTATATTGTCCATCCTAGGGAGAAAATTGTAGTTTGAAGTTACGTTCCGCACACAGAGAATTTTCACACATGAAGCTGTTAAAACAACACTGTATTAGCTCGGTACATGCATACAGAACCGAAAGACCCATTCGGAAAAATTTCAGTATGCGAATACATGTACCATTACATCCCTGATATATATAGAAAATATGAACACTGCAGAGTAGATTCAGACCACCCAGAGACTGGGTCGTTCCGTCAAAATCCATTTTTGGAAAACAAAGAAAAGATCCCTGATGAGTTTTTCAATGAGACTTTATATCCAACATTGAGGTACAGCATATCACAGGATGGCCTGTTCTGTGTGGCCTTTATACTTTTCTTCTCTGGCGAGATGACTCTCAGGACAAAGCCATTCAGTGACTGGAGTAACGTAAAAAAAATCGTCACAAAGCATCTATCCACTCAAGCACATCAAATCGCTGCAGCAGATTTTCTACATGTGTGTGTATATAGGAAAGAAGCAGTCAGTTTGTACAGCTTAGATCATTCTCACCAAGACACAACAGAACGCAACTAATATGGTGTCAAAGCAATAATTGATTTAATTGCTGTTTGCGACAGCAAAGTGTATCTCTTAGAGGTCATACAGACGAACAAAGCAATTTCCTAACTTTCGTGCAGATGGTGATGCAACCTTAAAACAGTATTTGCAGCTTGCACCTTCAAACGCAAATTACTGTGGGCATCAAATACAAAACAAAATAACTGAGTTGTGTGGGAAACAGATTCAGAACACAATTCTTGAGAAATGAAAACGAGCCCAGTGGTTTTCTCTGCTGTCGGATGAAACAGCTATGTGGTTCGTGACTCTGGCAACTTTTCCGTTCAAGAGGACTTTTTGTGCTTTGTTTCCATTGCTGATACTACCAGCGGGCACTAACAAAAACATTGCTGGAAAAGCTAGAAGAATTTAAATTACAGCCTAGCAATATGGTGGGACCG
The DNA here is from genome assembly GCF_024489055.1 of Chanodichthys erythropterus. Taxonomy (NCBI): domain Eukaryota; kingdom Metazoa; phylum Chordata; class Actinopteri; order Cypriniformes; family Xenocyprididae; genus Chanodichthys; species Chanodichthys erythropterus. Next base: position 31,911,569 of record NC_090237.1, read on the forward strand.
GGGTATGATGGGACTGGGAACCTAAGTGGCAAGGTGCGAGTTGATCAAGCCCGCATTAAACCGCTATATCCAGCTGCCACCTATGTGCAATGCAGAAAACATGCACTTAATTTGGCAATAGTGCACTCAACATGCATCCCTTTGGTACGAAATGCCTTGAATGCTGTACAAGACATTGTGTCTTTCATAACAGCTTCACAAAAATGACTGCAAACCTTTTTAGGTGAAAGCAGCATGAATCATGCTGGTCTCAGCATGATGTGTGCATTAGCACTGTCATCCAAAACTATGAGAACGTGTTATGTAACATTGGATCAGCTGAAGAGCTGCAATACAGCGATGTCTCTAAGCAGAACAATGGAGTCGTTTGATTTCATTAACAGCATTATTGTGATTCAGGGTTTATTACAATATCGAACGCCTCTTAGCAACAGTTTGCAAAACCCAACTTGTGATCTACTCAGTGCTGCCAGTAATGTCAGTGCATGCTGTTGCACTGCTCTGTTGATGCACTGTTGATGCTGCTTCAAAATAAAAAGGAGGATGTGATGTTCAGAAAGATGTGGGATCAAAATTGTGAATTGGCTGCCAAACTTCATATCAATCCCTCAGCGCCGAAGTTTGTATGGAAGGAGAATAGTAAGCATTCGAGATTCGCTTCGCAAGCAATTGAGCTGCACAATTCTGGATAAATTGACAATCACATTTTTTTGTTTGTTTTAAATAGTGATCACAAATCTCTGATTCTGAACAGACAACTAAACAAAATAACATGCAATTTACTAGAGGTTCTGAAAAAATGTTAATTGCTGCAGTCTATTTAAAAATGTTTAATAATTTTTAATGAATTATTTTTAAAATATCATTTTGAATGAATGATTCAATGACTCACTTAAATACTTCTTGTTTCATTACTGGATGAATCAGTGTTTTTGAACAAATCTCTTGAATGAATGATTCAATCACGAATACATTTTTTAACAGTCCCTTGTCGCCACAATTACAATATAATTGATAGAATCTTTATTTGAAGCATCAAGTTACTTTCAAAAGGTGATTTGCTCTATTTTGATTGCTTCCGTAGGCATCAGCGTTTATATCTGATTCCGAACTATACATTTTTATCCCAGAACTTCTGTGATAATTTGAATATTTGTAGCACAGAAATAATAATACTGTGTGGTTGGAAAGCACCACTAATTATTGTGAAATGTGTAAACACCATTGATGCCCAGAGTGTTTCCCTCTCTTCAGCCTGAGAGGTTGGGATAGACTCCAGCACTCCGGCGATCTTACATGAGAAGAGAGCAGGGCTGTTGCTAGGTAATCTGACGCCCCTTGAAAGAATGATGCTTTCAAGTTGCTTTCAAGAATGGTGAATGGTCCTTCCCCCAAAGGACGAAACAAAAGAATCCCAACGTGTTCTCATATGAACTTTTTTATTAAGTAACAAACAAAAACGCATGTGATCAATGAAATGGATACAAAACAAAAAGAGTGGACACTCTGTGGCACTTTTAAGACTGGAACTGGAATTGCAATCCTCTTCTCTCTTTGAGCAGACATGGGTGTAGCTGGGCAGCAGGTCCAGGGACCCGTTTCAATAAGGAGGTTCAACCAACTCTGAGTTAAAACTTGAACTCTGAGTTGACTTACCCTGAAATGGGAAATTCTTGAGTTTTCAGTTTCAGAAAAGCTGAATTGAGTTAGTTCAGTCGACTCTGAGTAGGTTGACTCGGAGTTAAGCGTGTGCACCACGACTATGAAAAGTCATCATCAGTGGAGCTCCAATATTACGATTCACCATGGCAACAGCACGTGACAAAAGGACTTCCGCATAGTCAATGCAAGTTTAATTCTTATCACTGTTAAAATATCAAAGGTGAAAACTGGTAGAATGGTAAGTTATTGAACTAATATTCATTTTCATTGTATCCCACATGCAAAAAAAGAAGAAGAAGAAAATTATTTAACAGGATGCAATAATAACAGAGGGTAAATTATTTTATCATTATTTAACACTCGTTACGCAATTTACTTCCACTTTTAGGACATTTTCTTCATTTTTATTAAAAATAAATGCCTTTCTGATGAGATATGTGATGGGAAAAGGGAGAATAGCGAGCTCAGCAGAAGGCGGATTCAAACCCAATCATTCGCATCACAAGTTAATTCTCCGCACCTAACGCATTACCGTCTACACCACTGCAGCCACAAGAACGTGCATCAATTTGAACCTGGTCTGACATTTGTGGGCGGAGCTGCTGTAAATTTGCACTTAATATACACTCTGAATAAAATTGTTTTCCGTTATTTTTATATTATTTTATATTATTTTTATATTATATTATTTTTATTACCACACTGGTAGATACTGATAATTTTACTAAATGCTCTTAATTTAGATCCCCCCAGGAAACGAGACTAAATATCTATATAATTTTCTTATATGCAAAATCCATCTTGATTTCAGAATTTTTAGATATTTGTATTTGAAATAGGACAAAGAATACTCGGTATGAAAAGCATTTTTGAATGAATGAACTATTTAAACATCACTAGCACTTTAAAAAGGGGGAGGAGACCGATAGAAACTCTGGGTTTACTGAAGAAAACCTGCTCCTGACCAGATTAGGTTCACAGAGGAAATTTCCCTGGTAACTGACTCTGAGTATAAGTTACCTCTCTTTCAGAAACGGGCTTGACTTAACCTGCTTTCTCGGGTTTGACATACCTCCCATTCTGAAACGGAAAACCCAGAGTTTCCCTCATTTCAGGGTTAACATACTAATGGTTAGTCCACCCAAAAATGAAATTTCTGTCATTAAGTACTCACCCTCATGTTGTTCCAAACCCGTAAGACAAATTAAGATATTTTATGAAATCCACAAGGTTTTTTTTATCCTTGATAGAAAGCAATGAAATTACCACATTCAAGGTCCAGAAAAGTAGTAAAGACACAGTTAAAATAGTCAACGTGACTAGTGGTTCAACCTTTTTACTACTTTTCTGGACCTTGAATGTGGTAATTTTGTTGCTTTAATTTGTGTTTCGAAGATGACCGAAGGTCTTGCGGGTTTGGGATGACATGAGAGTACGTAATAACAGAAATTTCATTTTTCCTAAACCTTTAAATTCAGGTTCACTTCACTCAAGCTTGCAGATTAAACAGTCAATAAAGAATAAGCTTATTTTGTTTGTGTTTACTTCTAAATAATGGTGTCTTTGATATGTGTATTCATGGACAGACAAAACAACACAGTCCAACATAGTTTTTAAACTGCTGTTCTGTTTTTACTCTACCCAATTTATCAATGTTAAAACTGAAAGATGATGAGACAGAGTAAGGGCTGGTTAACACAAAATGCGATTTTGCTTTGAAAAATGAGAAACGTGGCCAAAAAAGGGTCTTGTGACACATTTTTTAAAAGTTGAACTGATTTAATCTTAAGTGCCACGTTTTTAGAATGCTGTGTCAAAATGTTGATATACAGTTAAACTTTCATATTTTTTAAATAAACAGTTATATTATATAAGTATTCCTTTTTTGCAAAGATGGTTGATGTCTCATAATAAATCTAAACACCCTGTGGGTTTATTTTCATTCGAGTAGTCCTTGAAATTGACTACTTGATTATTAGCAGAACCTTTAGCTATTTGAAAATGAGTGAATTTTACATCATAATTTAGAAACATCTAAAACATTTAAAAAAAAAAATCCAAAATCTTCATGTCCAGGTTTAAATTACAAAAAAGAATCTCAGAGGTCTCAGACTTTTGCGCCTCACTGTTACATCCCTAGATGGCAGTATATCACATGAAAACACATATCAGACTAAGTGCACTGTAAAATGCAGTTGTCACAGATTGCATACTGTTATTCAGAATTAAGGTTTGCCTGTGTCTCAGGGCTGTCAAGTTCATGCTTGTGAGAGCTTTCTGAGAAAAACGCATGTCTCAACATCTCCAAGACGTCCTCTAAAGCACAAGACCTCACAGTTAACATGAATTTGGATTTGACTTTCAAAAACAGCATGAAAGGAGGATGTAGTTCCAGATTTTGATTGAGTCATGTAGTATCTTAAAGTGTGTGTAGACCATTTACCATGACCAAATCTGTGGGTGTCTGGAAACCTCAATAGTCTCTTATCTCTAGGTTTTCCTGTCTGTCATGCTTTCCCCCCCTTTTATTAACCTACTAACACACAATGTTTTCCCCAGTTGTTATTTACTTCACATTTAGCAGGTATTGAATGCCAAAAACTTCCAACCTACATTTGAAATAATCAAAGGTTATTATCATTTTGTTCACAGGAAGTGATCTTTGAAAAGATAGTAGTGACATTTTGGAACATTGTTTCACCAACTACAATTAGCCCAAAGCTTTACAGTAAACAAATGCACAGTCCAAACCTGCCTTTTAATATCATTCATATACTGTCACGAGTATGTTAGTTTCTTTATGTTTTGGTTTGGGTCTGTTCTGTTCCTGTTTGCTTGTGTTCCCAGTCCTTTTTTTTGTTTCTATGGTTACTGAATGCTAATATGAACATTTAGTTTTTCTCAACTGGTAGGTTGCGACCCAAAAGTGGATTCAAAGAAACAATAACAAATCATAGTTCTCAGGTATGTTTACACAACAACAAAGTACTAAAAATGTAAAAGATTTTCCTTTGCGTGTACAGATGACAAAGTTGTCAAAACGATCCCGTTCACTTGGATCCGTGAAAAGACTAAAAACACTGTATTATGCTGCCAGGCCAGTAGTTGGCGATGTCACTTTATTAAGAAAAACTACATGCCTTACGTGAACACGTAATATACATGTGCATGATGTCAACGTTTTCACAAATTACATTTTTGTAATTTACACAGAGACAATAATGGTATCATTTTCAAAAGCTTGCCCTTTGAAACCCGTTTTCAAAAGTTTGTGTTTTCAGGCCGCTGTTGTCGTGTAAATGAACGGCCAAAACACGATGAGATGAGATGTTGTCAGGTTATATGTCAGTGTCATTATTCTAACTTTATTTCCATAACCTGTGCTCTGAAGTTTTCAAGATTTTTAACAATTTAAGTTGGAAAAGTCATTTTCATATCTGTGCTCAAAAAATGGGACAGACAATTAACTTGTAAAACATCTTTATATTTTCACAAACTCAGTAAGACACTGGCACTTCAGTGGCATGTTGCATGAAGCTAATTGAACAAACTCTGAGTTTCAGAGTTGGTTTAGAGTTGACAAATCCAGATAAAATTAAACTGGTAAAGATCAGGATCAGATGTTGAACAGCGCTCGGTATAAACTTTCTCTGTCAACTCGGGTTTAATCCAGAGTTTGTGATTAATTCTGAAGCGCATGTACCTGAAAGTGTGACACGTGCAGCAAACAGCCAATCACACGGGACATGCAGAGCGTCCGTTTGATTCACTTCTCTTCTGAAGATTAAGAGATCATTATGAAAAATATCATGAAATTAAATGCATTTACAAGGCAGGAATAAACACTGCTGCATTGAAAGTTTGAGAAGGCAGCTGAAAGAAAATATTTGACTATATCAGTGCATGTAAATATGCCTAAAAGAAATATGCCTAATAATTTATAATATAATAATTTATATTAGATTCACAAAGAGCTCAAATACACACAAGCTTAATTTGTTTAAAAGCTTTATATACTGATGCATGTATTATATTTATATAATTTTTAAAGCAAAGTTAAATATTAATTATGAAGTATAATCATTTTATGAAAATACTATTATATGAATTATACATGATTTATTCATATAATAAAAATATAATAAATAATTAGCAGCAAAAGATGAGCAGTTTTGTCTCTAAAATGTTTTCTATATAAACTGCTTTAATTTGGAGTGAGAGATACGGGCGGAGAGGCTTTATTGCGTAGATAGGTGTCATTTTACTCACAGCTGATCCAGTTTGGGTTTACGATCTCTAACCCAGAATAAAACCTGCTCTGGAGCAGGTTAGCTGTGTAGCGTTAGTTACCATATCAATTAAACCCGCTAAAAACCAATCCATATTCATAAGCCAGAAAAACCAGAGTTTGCTCAAACTAATCTTGAACTTACCTTGGTAGAAACTGAAACTGGCTTTGTGCAACAGGCCACACGACTAGAGTTGAAGAGCTCTGACATACAAACACAGAAGTGTTTTGTATTTTGGGTCTGTAGTTGCTTTTGAATGGCTGTTTGAATGGGTCAAATTGACCGATGAACAGTAAGAACATATACAATTTCTGTATGCACATTTGACAACACATCAGCTTGTTGAAACTTAGCATTCATGTTCATGAGCCCAAATGAGAAAAAGTCACCAAATTTAAAGAAGGGTACACAAGGGTAGTTAAAAACCAACATAACATAAAAAAAAGATTATTTTGGATCTGTACAGTTGCCCTAGATCAGTGGCCTGTTGCACAAAGCTGGTTTCAGTTTCTACCCAGGTAAGTTTAAGGTTAGTTTGAGTAAACTCTGGTTTTTCGGGCTTATGAATATGGATTGGTTTTTAGCAGGTTTCATTGCTATGGTAACTAACGTTACACGGCTAACCTGCTCCAGAGCAGGTTTTAATCTGAGTTAGAGATCACAAACCCAAACTTGACTAATCAGCTGTGAGTAAAGTGACACCTATCTGATGCAATAAAGCCTCTCCCCTTGTATCTCTCACTCCAAATTAAATCAATTTATAGTGAAAACATTTTAGAGACAAAATTGCTCATCTTTTGCTGCTAATTATTTATTATATTTATATTATATGAATAAGTTATGTATAATTCATATAATAGTATATTCATATAATTATTATATTACTTGACAATTAATATTTAACTTTGCTTTTAAATTGATATAAATATAATACATGCATCAATATATAAAGCTTTTAAAGAAATTAAGTGCCAAATTAAGTGTGAATCTAATATAAATTATTATATAATGAATTATTAGGCATATTTCTTTGATTTACATGCATTGATATAGTCAGATATTTTCTTTCAGCTGCCTTCTCAAACTTTCACTGCAGCAGTGTTTATTCCTGCCTTGTAAATGCATTTAATTTCATGATATTGTAATCTCTAAATCTTCAGAAGAGAAGTGAATTGCGCGGCTCTTTCGCGAGAAGTGAATCAAACGGATGCTCTGCATGTCCCGTGTGATTGGCTGTTTGCCGCACGTGTCACACTTTCAGGTACATGCGCTTCAGAGTTAATCACAAACTCTGGATTAAACCCGAGTTGACAGAGAAAGTTTATACAGAGTTGTGCAACGTCTGATACTGATCTTAACCAGTTTGAATTTATCTGGATTTGTCAACTCTAAACCTACTCTGAAACTCAGACTTGTTCAACTAGCTTCATGCAACATGCCACAGGGGTCCCCAACCCTGTTCCTGGAGATCTGCCTTCCTGCAGAGTTCAGCTCCAGCCCTGCTCAACACACCTGTCTGTAATTATCAAGTGCTCCTGAAGATCTTAATTAGCTGATTCAGGTGTGTTTTATCAGGGTTAGAGCTAAACTTTGCAGGTACGTAGATCTCCAGGAACAGGGTTGGGCACCCCTGCCCTAGATCATTAAAATATGTAACGTAACAGTAATTTTGTGTGTATGTGTCAAAACACATCAGCGTGTTGAAACTTTCCATGCATGTTCATGACCCTAAATGAGAAAAAGTCATAAGTTAACCAGCATTTCAGTCAAAAAACTCAAAAATCAAAACGGGTCAAATTAACCCAGAAAAATTAAATTTTGAAAAAAAGAAATATAAAACAAATATATCAATGTACAGTATATTACATTGTGTAGAAAAATTTTATTGCAAAATGCAAAACAAAAACATTTTCACTGTTGGTAACAACTTACCAACATCAGAGTATATACATCACTTCCTGTTACATTGGTTATGCACTTTGCATCACTGCATACACTTTTTTTTCCCTTACTAGTGCCCACAATTTTGCAATCATTGCCAATGGTGCAACACTGACTCATGACGCAGTGTCTTTTCAGTTTGTTCAAACGCGTTGCCACACGTTCTTTGTCAAGAACCAGCATCTCTTCCGAATTTGTAAATTGCAACATCAAATAAACACCTATTTCTCCCTTGACATACGAAAATTGAGGTTGTATGCCATAAACACCAGCAAATACAAGAGCTTTCACATAACTTTTTTTGGGGGGAAAGGCAACCAGGTGGGAAAGAATTCACAAACTTGTAAGACTTTCTTTCTTCAGTGCATGGAACACAAAAGGAGATCTTTAGCACAATGTTCTGGCTGCTATTTTGCCTATAATGGAAAAATGCACTATTTTCAAGATTTGTAAAAGTGCAGTCTGCTATTGACTGGGCCAGTAAATGATTTTCATTTTTGGATTAACTATTCCTGCAAAAACTATAAGTGCAACATTAGCAATTATGCAATTATAGTCGGACTTGGAAACAGTATGAAACATCTGGTACACATTAATATGTTTCTATGTGCAAAAAGCAAACCATCAGCTATAGATTGTACACAGAATGTACCACATAATGGCCAAGTAGCCATCAGTAATTTGCCCATATGTACTATATTGTCCATTACATGCAGACCAACTGCCTGTAAGGCTAAATATTTAATGCGTTTCGACCATGGCAGCTTTTAAACTAACCCAGCTATTAGCTGTCTTCTGATAAAATATTATGACCAAAAGGAAGCAGGAAGAGCAAACATACTTGATTTTCCCACAAATCACTTTGTCCTAATGAACAGATACAGATAAGTGCATTATGTATACAATTTGTGAAATGTCATGTTCTAATGTAGGTTTAATTGATGGTATAAAGGGTTTACACATGCCACACAAATCTGATTTGGTTTTCAAATCCTGATTAACGGTCCATACTGTCAATTCGTAAGTAATGAAATATGATCTTTTTACACGGTGTATAGTCAATATCCAGTGTTTCTACATTAGTTATAGAGTAATTATGTAAGCATCAACACAATCCCAAACATTTGAGAAAAAGAAGTGCACCCTAATTGTATTTATGTGCACTCCTCGTACTTGTTTGTTTGTAATCTTTATTTCGAACTCAAGTTTTTTAAAAGAAAAAAAAGAAAAAGAAAGAAAAAAAATATATATAATAAGTATATATAATAAAAAACAATTTTAACAAAATGTATATTGAAAAAAAAAAAAACATATATAAATAATAAGTAAATAATCAATAACGTAATAAACACAATTTTTCAACATAGTACTCAACCTGTTCGAAAAGGGATAGGTAGAAGCCATAGGCTTATTAAATCCTACCCCAGTACTTCAAATCCAAATCCCAATTAAACCAGATAAATCCAACATATCATTTTAACTAACACAAAGATACCAACCTACCATATGTAACAATTAATATACGGAAGAACAAACCAAAACAAAATTCATGAAACATTGACAACAGCTAAGTTATCTCACTGTACTTATCAAAAATAAATGTCTTATACCTTTTTTTAAATTGCAAGATATTTACACTTTCCTTGATATAATTATTCAAACTATTCAACTTCAAATTTTTAAAAGTATATTTTACAATGCTGTACTTGCATATTTTATAATATTGAAGTAAAAAGGCCATTTAAATGTACTTAAAGAGAGTACACTTTCATGACTGTTTCTTAAAAAAGTCTTTAAGTTATAGTTCACTCAAAAATTTTGTCATCATTTTCTCACCCTCAAGTTCCAAATCTGTATGAATGTCTTTCTTCTGCTGAACACAAAAGAAGATATTTTGAAAAATAGGGGTAACTAAACAGTTGATGGACCCCATAGAATGAAAAAAAAAAAATGCTATGGAAGATGATGAAGAGATCTGTGTTCACTTGTCACCTGTCAGTTGTCATAACTGATCGGTGTATTTATATACATGCAATTAAGTGTCTACCCAAAAATTAAAATTATGTCATTAATTACTCACCCTCATTTCGTTCCAAACCCGTAAGACCCTCGTTCATCTTTGGAACACAAACTAACCCTTTAAGTACTCTTAATTCATAGTATGCTAAAGTGTATACTTTTCACAACAGCTGTCAGTGTGAAAAAAAAAGAAAAAAAAAATTAATAAGATTTCTACGGAGCCCTTGCACGACATGCAAAAAAAAAAATGAAATCGTGCACAAAAATTTACTAATTCGTTCCTTCGATTTACTAAATCGTGCGCACGATTTACTATTTCGTTCCCTCGATTATAAAAATATAAAAATATTTATACATACATGCTTTTATTTCTTAAATATATACATGTATGTGTGTATTTATATATACATAATATTTATACACAAAACAAACACACATATATTACATAAACACAGACTCTTATTTTGTAGACGATAACCACAGTTATCGTTGAACAGCCCTAATAAATAAATATATATATATTTTATATATATATATATATATATATATATATATATATATATATATATATATATATATATATATATATATATATATATATATATATATATATATAAATTATTCAAGGACAAGGTACTGTAGATGTCTGTAGCTTTTTTAAATGGCACGAGGGACAGCTAACACTGGTCCCCAGTTGAGCATACCTTGGCCTTTGCACAGTTTCCTGCTATTGAAATGAGATGCTTTGCGTTCCTGAGACATACGTTTCATCTAGTTGCAGTGCACAAATGAGAGTCTTGTTTTTATGTGTTCAGTGCTATGGTTTTGTTGGAGGTCTTGCGTGCAGCAGACAATGACATGTCTGTTTTTCACCGAAAATGTCTCCCTGACCTTGGTGGTGTTTGTTTTAAGAGAGCCCCATGGGAAAAACAGAACAATGGCCATAAAACATCTTACATGTTTTACAGGGTCGGAACAGGCTTTCTGAGTTATATTTTCATGTCAGTTCTGGTTTGAGTATTTTCGCTTCTTAACAAAATCTTGAACACTCTAGCATTGGTGATGTTTGCTTTGGTAATGTTGTCACACATAATACATTAGACATGAATATACATGTCAGCATGTTACAAACCTCAGCCTCAAATGGCTGCACTAACAAAGCATTCGTTGACCAGGCTACAACTTTCCAAAAGCGTCAGTTTATGCCATTAAGGGAGTGTTTACTTATTCATTTTTTTTTTTTCTGTCCAAAGAAAAGTGAATCATTTGAAATATCACAATGTTTGTAAGGTTTACAACATCAAATATGTGAGTTTTGTTTGAGAATTTTTGGCCCGATTTATCACCTGCCAGTCTAAACACGTATTGGTTTGGAAGTTAAACTCCCTTTCTATGGAGAAATTGTTTTATAACAATAAAATAATTTCTAACATTCTTTACCATCTTTTTTTTTTATATGAATGATATGAATGACTAGAAATATACTGCATTTAATATGCATAATAAATGTCTGTATATCAGTATTTTGTTTTATAATGTGCTGCTGTCTTTAAGTTTAATATTTCTGCACTGGTTATTCATGGTCATTGAGGACTTTTGTCTAAAATCCCTAAATGAAAATGGATGAATGAATGAATGAATCAATGAATGAGAAAATGCTAGCAGAACTACGATTCCTCTATTATTTAATCAAAGACTGATTCCTCAAAGTATTGCATAATACATTGCATGTTGTTTTTGAAAGTTACATGCAATGTGTCATAGGGTGTGGTGTAATCCAAAGTGCCTTGCCTAACCCAAACATAATGTTTCTAAACTGAAGGACGTTTTGCTGAGGTAGCTGGTTGTACTTCCGTTTTTTTTTTTTAAATCTTTGTTATAGTCTGGAAAAGCACAGAGATGAAGTTTCTATGTTCATGCAATGAAATCTTAAGTGAGAGCTCTTTAATATTTAAATGTTTTCTCTCCGACAAGTAGCAAAAGTCTCTTGCTACTCAGATAAAATAAAATTATAATAATATAATTATTATTATATTGTTTATATGTTATATTATAATATATTACAATGCTCTTTGCTGTCAGATGGTGTAATTATGGCATCTACCAGCAGGGGCTAACTGGTCCATGCTAAAGGCAAACAGTTACTCCCTAGTAGGCTTACAACTCAGAACTCTTTGTCAAGATACCAGTGTCTGCACAAGTTAGAGATTTCAATATGAACTCATTTCTCAATAAATTATTTAAAAGCCCCACTAACTGAGCTATTCTATCCACATTTTATAGCTCCAGATTTCAAGACACACCATATGGGAACTCCAGTAACCCTTTAAAGCATAATCTCTTGATTTTTTCCCCCCCTTTGGGTAAGGTTTAACATTAAATCATTCAATAATAAATTAAAAGTTGTCAAAAGAGACAGTTTGCACCTTGCACACTGTATAATAATAATGTCTTGCTGTTTGGCTTCTCCGTTAGAGGAGGAGGGATCTATCCAGGAGGTAGGAGGAGCCATGGTTAGTCAGATACGTTAGTCATGATAACAACGGCTTGTAAAGTCCTCCACAGCACAGCTGCCTCTCTCCCGCCTCTTCAATGCACACAGCACAGAATGCCCCTGGGGCTACTGCTGACGGAGACATCAAGACAGAGCAGTGAGGAAGGGGGTGGGCCAACAGACCCTGAGTTGAAGCCAGTCTGACTCGCTCATTTGCACTGTCACACACTCAGGGAGTGCTGTATGCGGTCTACAGGTGCTCTACAATCACTGGACCATATTTGGGACTGAGAACAAAGCGAGCTAATTGAAAGGATACTTCAAGAAAAGTCAGGGAACAACAACTATTTTGGAATGCTTTAAGTAGTATGTTGGAAAAAGAAGTTTGCTTTTTCTCAATTGGATATATTAGGAGTGGATTCTAACAGGACTACTCCCTTTGGCTGTTTGTGGATGGTATTACTCAAGTCAAAGAAGAGGAAAGAACTGTGTGAATTGAAACTTTGAAGTGAGTAACTTCTAAGCTTGGGGCAACAATCTTGTGGGGTGGCTGGGGAAAAGGGCAGGAGGAAGGGGGAGGGGAAGAGGTAGTTGGGGTCTGGCTCCAGTCTCTGGGGTGAAATGCCTTCAACATGAGGCTTTGTTGAAAAATGCCACAGAGAAGTGTTTGATCGCTACAGTTTTGAACTGCCAGCAGAAAAAACACATTAAAGAGATCTATGTGCCCTTGAAAGCAAGACCATCTTGCGGTTGGAAACAGTCTGTCTGCTGCACATGCTTTGTTTTTCCCTGTTGAATCGTGGATTGAGGGAAATCCTCTTATTGTGTAGTCTCGCCTAACTGCCACCCCATAGTGTGCCTTTGTTTCTCATTGAGATGTACAACACGACTGTTCAGATGGAGAGTTCGACTCAGAAATGGGTTAGCAACTTCAGCAACTTGGACAATAATTCTCTGCCGCTGAACACCACCAGCTGCCCGAAGAATGACAACTTCAAATATCCACTCTACAGTATTGTGTTTAGCATTGTCTTCATGGTGGGACTCATCACCAATGTAGCAGCCATGTACATTTTTACTTGTTCGCTGAAACTGCGCAATGAGACCACAACGTATATGATGAACCTTGTGGTATCGGACTTGTTATTTGTGCTCACGCTCCCCTTGAGGGTATTTTACTTCATCCAGCAGAACTGGCCATTTGGCAGTCTGCTCTGCAAGCTCTCTGCTTCACTCTTTTACACCAACATGTACGGGAGCATCCTCTTCCTAACATGCATCAGCGTGGACCGCTTTCTCGCCATCGTTCACCCCTTCCGTTCGAGAGGGCTCCGGACCAAACGCAATGCTAAAATCGTGTGCGCCGCCGTTTGGATTCTGGTGCTTTCTGGAAGTCTTCCAACAGGCTTCATGCTGGATAGTACAAACAAGCAAAAAAATAATACAATATCCTGCTTTGAGAACTTCTCCTCAAATCAGTGGAAGAGCCATCTCTCTAAGGTGGTGATCTTCATTGAGACAGTGGGGTTCCTTATCCCTCTGATACTGAACGTGGTTTGCTCCGCTATGGTGCTCCAAACTTTGAGGAGGCCGCAGACTGTCAGTCGAGGAGGGAAGCTGAACAAGAAAAAGATCTTGAGGATGATCATCGTCCACCTCTCCATCTTCTGCTTTTGTTTCATCCCCTACAATGTCAACCTTGTTTTCTACGCACTGGTGCGCACGAAAACCTTGGAGGGCTGCGCAGTGGAATCGGTGGTTCGGACCATCTATCCCATCGCTCTGTGCATCGCTGTGTCCAACTGCTGTTTCGACCCCATCGTCTACTATTTCACCTCGGAGACAATACAAAACTCCATTAAGAGGAAGTCTCAGATGAACCGTTCCTTGGATGTCAAGTTCTCTGAGGCCTTGCAGTCGGAAACATCCTCCTCCCTTCATTTCAGCCTGAGGTCCATAAAGAACAAGATGTTCCATTATGAATCCAACGTATGAGGACATATATTTATATATATGTATGTGTTGGACAAATGGATACTTGCTCAACATCCTATCTTGTTCCAAATCTCAAAGTAAAGTGGATGTAAAGAAAATGCACAAAAAGCTCTCTGTGGTGGATGAAATATGGCATAAAACATGTGGATTATGCCCTAATTGGGTTTGTTAATATCTCTCTGGGCAATAAGTAAACTATGCCCTTTTAGAGGGATTTACCTCCCTCTTAAAGTCATCCTTCAGCCCAGTACTTGGGGGCACACCTGTTCTCAGTGGAAATCTATCCAAACATTTGGAATACTTAACTGTGGAGTAAGAGTAATACAAATATAGATCAACTGGAACTTGATTAAAGTAGACCAGAACCTGTAACTATATGTGAATGTACTTGCATTTCCAGAATGGTAAGTGAATGTGGAAATAACATACTAAGATATAACCACTATTTAATTAAACCCACAAACAGAATAGAATGATAATATTTTATGCAATGCCACATAATGCAACACATTGACTGCCTGAAGTGTCATAATATTAACAAGCTGAAAACTATTGTTGGCACTTTATATAATGTTGTATATTAACTTTGCACTGACATTGATATTGTCATAATGCACTGTTTTTTCTGTTACAAATTTCACTTGAAAAATAAAGTTCTAAAATCATAGGTAGAAGTATTTATTTACACTACATCATTATCATTCCTTCTCCCTCTGTAATGTCCATTCAAAAAGTTTGCAAAGTTCCCTTTTTTTAATCTTTAAATATTCAGCAGTTACTATTTAAAGTCTTTACTCTCTACGTATATGCCATTGTAAATGTGTGTAATGCCACACTGATATAAAAGATGAAATTCTCTGTGTTGTCAGCCATCTCAAGTGGCTGATATTGACAAAGAACAGTCTCTCGGACTAAATGGAACATGAGAACAACATTTCAACCACTCAAAGTGTCAGTAACTGAAGAGTGTAACAGCTGTGCTTTATTCGTCTAGAACTAGCTCCGCAACACTGTAAACTTTTTCCAAAATTCTGTTTATCCTTGTTGTTATGAAAATGTAATCTGCTGCGGGCGAAACTGAGCTGAGGTTTTGGATGAATAAGGTTGAGAAATTTCTTTATAACTGTGTAATTTGTGACATGACAGCGCAACGCTAAATTTGGCAGGAACTGTCAACACACCCAATCCTAGCCAACATCCTCCTTTCTAAACGTGCCTGTAAAAGTTTGCAATAAGGTGTTGTTTTATCTGTAAAAATGTGTCATTCAAAAAGGGAGATTTACTGATGGATCAGATCACCCTCACTCATCGTGTCTCCAACTACAGTCAACAAATCAAAGAAAAAGGGGAATTGAAAAAGACCACAAGTGAAAAAAAAGTCTGATGAGAAGTACTAACTTCGCTTTTAACCACTTAAATCCAACTGCTTCCACTTACTCATGCAAATCATCGTATAGTTTTAGTGTTTTGGCTTCAACAGCGGTTAACCAGGGAACATGACTCGATCCCAATTTGTTCTAATGCACGTGTCCCTCACAAAATTCTGCATAGTGGTACATGACTATGGATTTTTCAATTACAGATTTGTAAATTTTACAATTGGCTGAAAGCGGTTTAAAGTCTTGATGTTTTCTTTAATAACTGCTAAGACAGATGTGGTCCAGAGCCTCTGAGCCTGTAGATGATGTTTCACCAATTAGTAATTATCTATGATTGCATTCTGTATTCAAAACTGTATAAGACAACTAGAAGTCCAAACTTTAAGATGCATCTTTAATGATTTCATTATGTAACAAGTCAAAGCAAAGATCTAAATATGGAAGATAAAAACATCCTCAATAAAGCAGCCTGTTTGTTCCCAAATATCAAACTAAAATCCTGTTTTGTTTTCACTTCCTCTTCTCCTCTTGTGTCAGCATGCAAGGTGAATGTCACAAAAACAGTGTGCGTGTCAATTTTCACCTCATGAATCAAAAGGGTGGGGGGGGGGGGGGGTGATGTATTGTTTTTCATGAAGAAATGTATGTTTTTTTTTTGCAAACAAAGCATATTTTCTCCCTAAATTCTCATTACCATACACTTTAAAACCCAAATAAGTTGGCAAAACTCAAAAAAAATTGAGTTAAGACATTCAAAGATTTGGTAAGCAGAACTGGCAGTACTTGTACATTTTAATTACTCCTAAGTATTGTAAGTATTAACACTTAATTTTAGTATTTATTCTCCCTTTTGATTGTCATGGCAAATCATGCTGAGAAATAGAAATCCTAGCCCAGTTTCAGGTAAATTAGGTTTGTCTAAATTAAAAGAAACAAGTTCATAAAACTCAAAACTACTTAAAATGTGTCCGTTTCATGAACACAAAAGAAAAAGAAAGCTCTAAATACTCATAAAAGTTAATTTGATTGAACTTATTTGTTTAATTTGAGTTTGCTTAACTCAAATCAATTAATTATTTTGAGTGTAAGGGTTTACAGTGTAATATGAAAAAAATTGTTACAGGGCTAAAAATCAATTTGCAAAGCAACACCGTTGCGCGATCCACCCTTTAGATTGCTTGTATAGATATGCACTGGTTTCTCTTGATT
Organism: Chanodichthys erythropterus; assembly: GCF_024489055.1. Taxonomy (NCBI): domain Eukaryota; kingdom Metazoa; phylum Chordata; class Actinopteri; order Cypriniformes; family Xenocyprididae; genus Chanodichthys; species Chanodichthys erythropterus. The sequence goes on from NC_090237.1 coordinate 31,928,557, forward strand.
TTGCATGATTTTTTTTTTCTTCTCAGCAGTTTGTTGTAAAGTCTTGGCGCTTAAGATGGAGCCAGTGTGCTTTTGATAAACACCGGATTAGGTCTCCTAACTTCAAACAAGCATTACACATCCATTTTTTTTCCCCGCTGCTCAGCCCTGCACAAACACAGCATCCGAAACCCAGCATGCCACCTCAAGCTCCACTTCAAAGCTTCAAAAACTTCAACACAGCCTTGTTTACTTTTTCTGCACCTTTGACTGGTTCATTTCCTGATGTTGTGAGAAGGAGGCGTGCATGATCCAGAGAACTGAAGACAGTCTTAACTTGATTAAGACTAAAGCTATTATTTAGTCTGTTTAGTCCATCTGTTAAATTTTGTTCTGTCTGAATTTTAATATGGTTAATAGAAATGTTTATCTTCCATTTAAAGGAACAGCTCACCCAAAACTCAAAAATTAAACTTTAGTCATTTAGGCAAGCCAATTTATGCAGCTTTTTCATACAGTGAGGGTGAAGACTCCAAAATACACTAAAAAGTTATATATATATATATATATATATGCACACACACAAGCATTAAAAAGGATTTTTCATTGTTTTTGAAAGATGCCTTTTATGCTCGCCAATATTTTAAAACATTTTTATACATATAAATATTTTTATATAATATTTTATACAGGTCAGTGTCACATGAACACTCTGATTCTGATTTGTTGATCAATAAACATTTCTGATTATCATTTTATGTTGAAAACAGTTGGGCTGCTTAATATTTTTGTGGAAACCATGATACATTTTTTTTCAGGATTCTTTGGCGAATTGAAAGATCTAAAGAACAGTATTTTTTGGAAATTAAATACATAAAATATATACTGTATATATAAACATTACTGGTGTGCATCTTGAGACAAAACAATGGCACTGGCATATTTTAAGAGTTAACTTTCAGTTAAATCAGCTCAAATATGCATTTTAGTCTATGATTAGGCTTAAGCCTTGTCTGTGAAAGCCTGGGCAATTCTTCTGAAGTCATATTGATTTGCAGACTGAAATTGAAATTTATTAAAAGAAGAATGATTCTTGGTGTTTAAAGATAAGTTTTATGGTGCTTGCTGTCATTTTTTTTGTCATTTTTCATGTTGCATCCCCAGAACACAAGGCAGCAGAGAAGGAAAGGCCCGCAACAAAAACAAAGAGGCTAGTGTGTATACTTGCGAGTGACCTTATGACCTTTCAACATGTGAGCGCCGCATTACAAGAGACGCTGTGAAGCAAAGCAATTGTCTGAAAAAAAAAAAGCTCAGCCATCGTAACTGTTTTCAAATCCTGGTGTTTTATTTGTATTCCTCTGTCTTTAAATGAGAGATTAGCATGTTTATTGACATGTACTCATGGTGAAGCAGAACAGCTGAACAAGCAAGGCAGGAACCCACTGAAGTTATTGATAGGCTGCAAGATTAGGTTTCCCCTTCACCCTTGACCCTTTTTCAGCAGCACATGTGACAGGAACTGTTTTCAAAACTGACTCAGGTATGCTAACCCAAACCGAAGCATGGCCTGAAAGCATGTTTCCTGAGTGTGAAGTGTTGTTTTTGTTTTGTTTGTTTTTTTACACCAGGTTGTCGAACACATTTTAGTGTTTGTGACAGTTGCTATTGCTATCAGTATTAATTTTATAAAAGAAATCTGTTTTCAACATTGATCATGAACATTGAACATTTGTGACCCAGAGAAGAAAGTCATATCCCTTTAAAACTAGTGAAAAATCTGCCACTAAAAATACTTTTCAGAATTTGAGCTTAAAAGTAAAATGATCTTATTTAGATATTCTTACTGACATATATCTATCTGTCTATCTATATAATTATCAAAAATTCACTTTTTTAACTTAACACATACTCCCACTTGTTCTAGCAAAAATAATTTACAAGGCATTTAAGCAAGACAACACAGTGTCAGCAATTTCAGGAATTTAAAATGGCGTGTTATTGCACTTGAGACTAAACACACATAAATAACGCGTCTTCATCTTGTCAGAGAGACTATAGAGCAGAGTGAGTGTGTGTGCGTTTGGGGTGTTGCTGGTCCAGGTCGTGCTGCTCAACCCTATCTGAACTGGATCAGGAGCCTCGCACGCAGTCCACACTGACTGCTCTGAGTACAGTCTTATCTTATCACTCTAACAGCTCTCCCCCTGGGGCCGGGATTGAGAATAGCCAGAGCACACACGCAAACACACACTCATTGTGTCCAATACACAAATCTCAAGTCTCTTACACCTCTGCATCTTTGTTTTGTCAATGGTGTGAGTGAGAAGATCCTGATGCATGTCTGTGTGTTTGCTGAGGCAACCAACTGTTAGATTTTCAAGGGTGGGTGGTTTTTAGTTCATATGAGTTGCTCTATAGGGAATTCTTGGTTGTTTCTCAGATGTTCTGGGTGGTTGCTTACTGGCCGAGTCAGAAAAGCTCCTCCTCAAGCCTCTATTATATTCCAGCCCCTAGATATGACCAAAGACGGTACATATACACCAAGTTGATTCACTCATATTTCTCTGAATCGGAGCACGTGCACCACACATTATGGCATGAAAAGTCTCTTCTTCTACATAAAAGAGCTAATCAGCAATTGGTAAAGTCATTGCATCACTTCAGCTGCCGATAAAAGATCCAGGCTACACATGCGCATTTGCTGAACCAACCTGAAATGTATATTTTTTGTTTGTTTGTTTTTCTTTTAGTATAAGAAAGAACATCTACACACACACACACACACAAACATATATATATATTAGTGGTGGGCCGTTATCGGCGTTAACGTGCTGTGTTAACATGAGACTCTTATCGGGCGATAAAATATCGCCGTTAATCTATTCTCAAAGTTGGGTTGGGAGCTGGGTCTATACTACGCAAGCTATGATGACTTTCACCTTGATATTTTAGCGCGGATGTATACCTAGCCGAATTGACCCTTCGCAAAGACCCGCCCCCCTTAGTTACCGTTGCTTTGTCCGACAAGCCGTGTCGCTGTCACGCCACACACAGTGAAAAATACATGGCGGAGCAAAGAGGACACTGACAACACGTCGACAGACAAGACAGAGCAGGTTACATGTGATATTAAACAAAGTCCCAGCTTTCAAACTGTGTAATTTTTTAAAGAAATTCAAACAATAAAAACTGTTTTGTGGCTCTTTAATATGTCGTGACCATGGTCGTGACAGATTGCTGTAATGCCTCAACTCAAGAGGCTCGTAAAACGATCATCTCTACGAGTCCATTTATAGCATCAAATAAGCATGAATGAACATGAGAATCAATGTTGTTTCAAACGCGGAAAGATGTCAATATACAACATTTTTCAAGTTTAACTCCACCGATGTTAATCTTCTAACTCCTATTTGCTTTGTCGGACAAAATGGCGGATTACTTTTAGTCATTTGCTGCGTCCCAATTCGCTTACTTATTCTAACGCCCTAAAAGTATGTACTTTTTCTGTGAACAAAAAGTACTTACTTTTGAGTGTGTATCAAAAGAGTAGACAAGCTTTGGGACATACTATCACGCCATACAATTGCGTCTTTGCTCTCTGCCGCATCCAGTCACCGTAAACTGCCCTGTCAATCATCTTACATCCTCCACATTTCATTTAGCTAATTTCCTACCGTATCGGAGAGAAATGCAGCACGTTGATCTGCAGTCGCGGGTCTTTCATGTGGAGAACTCTCCTCATATCAATGCATAATGATGCATTTAAAAGTTAATGGCCAATCAGATCTTTATAAAAGTCCACATTGATATTTGCAGATGAAAAATAACTAAATAAATATTTTCTATCAGTTTGAACTGATTATTAGTCACTCAAACAACCTCTCAGCGTCGATCGTGCATATTTGCCATGTTTTGTAGTTTTTAACACTTTTTACTCGTGTTTGTAGTTCTGAACTGAATACTCATTCAACGCGCAATGGGTTGTGGGCAATATTAGCCTCTATAGTGTGCACGGATCCACACTTTGAACATCTACCGGAAATAGTAGACCATCCGGGGACTTTTGGCATACTCTTTTCAACATACTATGCTTTGGGACACACTTATTTTAATCTCACATACTATTTATGATGGATAGTATGGACATTGGGACGCAGGGACAATTTGGGTATCTCACATACTGAATGTCTTCGGCAGAATTCAAATGAGCCATTTTAATCTAGATTAATCTTGAAATTAATCTAGATTAATCTAGATTAAAAAAATAATCTATGCCCACCACTAATATATATATATATATATATATATATATATATATATATATATATATATATATATATATATATATATATATAGAGTGTGTTATTTGTGAAAAAAAAATAGAGGGGGGGGATGTTTTTATTTTTTATTTATTTATTTATTTATTTTTTAAACGCAGGGTTTCATAATGATATATGTAATTTGGTAGGGGGTATGGGGACATGCTCCCCTGAGAAAATTTAGATTTCCCTGGTGTACATAATTGCATTTTAAGATGTTTTATTGCCAACAAACTGGATAACAATAGCTTTAAAACCATGTCAACAAATACATGCATGCAGTTTTGAGGCAGCTTTAATCGCATGTTTGGTAATTTCATGACTTAACTTACAACAGAACAACCACGGTCATTGTTCGTAGTTTCTGTTCGTAGTATATTATGGCCTACATTTTAGCTTGCTTTTAAAGGAATAGTTCACCCATAACTGAAAATGTGATGTTTATCTGCTTACCCCCAGGGCATCCAAGATGTAGGTGACTTTGATTCTCCAGTAAAACACATATGATGATTTTTAACTCCAGTCATTGCCGTCTGTCAGTCTTATAATGCATGTCAATGGGAACACAATCTATAAGAGTAAAAAAAAAAAAAAAATGCACAGACAAATCCATGTTTTTTTGACTCTTATAGATTAGATGGAATTCCCATTGCCATGCATCATACCACTGACAGACGGCAACGGTTGGAGTTAAAAATCATCATTTGTGTTCGACTGAAGAAACAAAGTCACCTACATCTTGGATGCCCTGGGGGTAAGCAGATAAACATCACATTTTCAGTTATGGGTGAACTATCCCTTTAAAGGCGTCACATTTCCCAACTATGAAACATTTATGTATATTACAAATGCTTTAATTCTTGTTGTGGCAAAATAAAGTTACCACAGTTATAGTTGACAAATGATAACTTCCGGCGTTTCTTGTAAATGAATTATGAATGAATGTACCATTGTTTGTTGCACTATCATTCTTATATTCTTCTTTCATCATGAAAGTATATTGAGTACATATAACTATGTAACAGACCAGCAATAGTGACACATGGTAAAAACACTGTTACTCACACTGAGTTGTGACATTACTGTTGAATTTAATATAGTCAGCAGTGCATCATCTTTTATTTTCAGTGTCTCTAAAAAGCCTGTGTCCAATGGTGTTTTGATTAAAAATTAATGGCCTACATAGCCAACGAGCTCAAAAAAGCACATACATCCATCATAAACGTACTCCACATGTTTCCTGGGGGTTAATAAAGGCCTTCTGAAGCAAAGTGATGTGTTTGTGTATGAAAAATATCCATATTTAACAAGTTATAAAGTAAAATATATAGCTTCCACCAGACCGCCTTCTATATCCGACTTATGAAGAATTTGTAAGTTGACTACGGAAGGCAGTCTGGCAGAAGCTAGATATTTTACTTTATAACTTGTTAAATATGGATATTTTTCTTACACAAACACATTGCTTCACTTCAAAAGGCCTTTATTAAGCCATGTGGAGTATGTTTATGATGAAAAGATGGATGCACTTTCTTGAGCTTCAAACTTATTGGTCCTGTTCACTGCCATTATAAAGCTTGGATGCATCAGGATATTTATTAAAATACCAGAAAGAAAAAAGTCAAATACACCTAGGATGGCTTGAGAGTGAGTAATGCTAAAATTTTCATTTTAAAGTGAACTAATCCTTTCAGTAGGATTTAAGTACATCTTTATATGTAATTTTATAATTGCTTCTATTGTCTAGGTTCAAATATGGTTAAACTAAACTAAAATAGTTTAATGAGCCCCTAAACAAACATACAAAAAAATGGGATAGGAGGAAAAGCAAGTTTCTTGGGGGAATGCAATAGTACTGTGGGAGAACATTGACTTTTTTGGTGTGATGGGATGAGTTACACACTGAGTTGCTTTGTTAAAATTCGAGTATACGCTATAGCAATAGTTATGCTTGCCTTAGCATTTATTGTGTTTCATATTTAGCTCCATATTAATAATGTTTATATAAAACTCAAAATGTCATGAATGCACTTTGCTCATACTTTTTGGAGTGCGAATAAATGAAAGGTCAAACTGACTGTTTAGACGCATTTCCTCTCATGTTTTCATTTGCTTTGTTTACTAGCTACGTAAGGTTTAGCGTGCTAAACACATGCTGTTCTGAAACCCACACATAAGGTAGTGGCTTTTTTATGTGTCAAATGCTTCATGTAAGTTGTTGTGACTAAGGGCATGGGTCATAAATGCAAGTGTTTGTGGTTTGAATGAAACCTTAGCACAGTGACATGTCTGTATCTGTGTGGCCTGAGGATTAGCATTAGCAAATTCAGTCATGTATATAGTTTAGTTTTTCTAAGAAAATGTTTGTTTGTTTATTTATCCATGTCTTTTAGATAACTGGTATTAATCTTAGAAAAAAATAATAATTTGCCACGTCTACTTAGAGGTTGTTCCACATTATTAAGCAAGTCACAGTTCTCATGCAAAATGGGAAGGAAGAAAGATCTTTCTGAAGATTGCAATGTTGTGCAAAAGCATGAAAACAACTAATATTGTATGAAAACTGAATGGAGATTATCGAATTATCATAAGATTTGTGAGTGATTTAGAGCACAGCAGAACTCGGTCAGATAAAGGCTTATTGAGGAAAGTTCTTGTCAAAAAAATTATTTTTATTAAAAGGGCAGCTATAAAAAAAAAAGCCAGTGTTGAGCAGCAAACAGGTATTTGAAGCTGCGGGGTCTCTGGAGTCTCAAGAAACTCTCCATGCAGGCTGATCGTCACGAGCCGCAGGGTTTAATTTGGATTTGTCTGTGCATGTTTTTTTTTACTCTTATAGATGGAATTCCCATTGCCATGCATCTTTTATTTTCAGTGTCTCTGAAAAGCCTGTGTCCAATGGTGTTTTGATTAAAAATTAATGGCCTACATGGCCAACGAGCTCAAAAAAGCACGTCCATCCATCATAAACGTACTCCACATGTTTCCAGGGGTTATTAAAGGCCTTCTGAAGCAAATTGATGCGTTTGTGTAAGAAAAATATCCATATTTAACAAGTTATAAAGTAAAATATATAGCTTCCACCAGACCACCTTCCATATCCAACTTACAGTGGGTACAGAAAGTATTCAGACCCCCTTAAATGTTTCACTCTTTGTTATATTGCAGCCATTTGCTAAAATCATTTAAGGTTTTTTTTTTTTTTTTTTTTTTTTCCTCATTAATGTACACTAGGCATGTGACGGTATCACATTTTTTTCACATTTGCGATTAATTGATGAAGGTTTTATCACGGTATACTGTATTATCACGGTATTAAAATAAGTTGCAAAACCATTATTGTCATAGTTTAACAGGTTTAAGAACTATTTTGGTAATAAAAAAAAACAACTCTGAATGTTTAAATACAATAATACAATACACAAAAAATATATAAAGTGAAATTTTCTAATGCAAAAGAATTAGGCTATAAAAAATAACAGATAACACTTTACAATAAGGTCTCATTATTTAATGCATTAACTAAGATACATTTGTTACAGAAACACAACTGATGATTGTTAGTTTTATCTCAGGTCCACTATTGCTATAGCAATAGTTATGCTTGCCTTAGCATTTATTGTGTTTCATTAGCTTTATATTAATAATGTTTATATGAAACTCTAAATGTCATGACTGCACTTTGCTCATACTTTTTGTAAGGTCATACTGACTGCTTAGACGCATTTCCTCTCATGTTTTCATTTGCTTTGTTTACTAGCTACGTAAGGTTTAGCGTGCTAAACACAAACCCACACATAAGGTAGTGGCTTTTTTATGTGTCAAATGCTTCATGTAAGTTGTTGTGAATAAGGGCATGGGTCACAACTGCAAGTGTTTGTGGTTTGAATGAAACCTTAGCACAGTGACATTTCTGTATCTGTGTGGCCTGAGGATTAGCATTAGCAAATTCAGTCATGCATAGGCGCAGACCTGTGTGTGTCAAGTAGTAATTTAGGGGTCACTTCTTTTTGTTCTTACATTCCCTTCTTTGTTATATGTTTCTCTTGTGTGGATCACAACATAGATATATTAGCGTAGTTTCATTTAGCTCGAAACAACAGATGTGGCCCACAGGAAGACAGTCAAGCAAAGGAAATGAACATCATCAGTTTGATATGAGAAAATTACAGATGATTAGCTTGTTTATTAGGACATCAGAAGAATAACAAGAGCTTTCTCACACTGGTTAAGTATGTGAATGCTTGGCCAACACAATGCAAGTGTGCGTTCTGCTTTTACATACTGTTGTTTTAGTTGTTATTTTGGTTAATAAATGTGTAAAGCTGATTAAGATTCATTCTTCCTCTTCCTTGCCTGCCCAGACATGACATACATGCAGATAATATAATATTAATGAAATAAAAGACAGCTTAAGTGTACATAAACTGTTTAATAACACACTTAAATGTATTCATTTACAGTGTCATCATTACAAATGTGTAATTACAAATATATTTTAATACATGATAGGGATGGGCGATATGGCCTAAAAAAATTATCACGATAATTTCAGGTATTTATTGCGATAACGATACCAATGACGATAATATATATATACCATAAACTTGATAGTCATTAGTCAGCAAGAAAAATAACAAAACAAACCATTTAAAACAAAACGAACTCGATTAAAAACTGAATTAAGTATAAGTATCATAACTTTATTATTATAGAATATACCTAAACTGAGTGCTTGTAATCAAACGCATCATTTTATTCTGGAGACTAAACTCGCGCTCTGCAGCCACACTGGAGCGCGCTCACCACCTACTGGGCAGGGGTGGGCATTACATTTACAAGCTACATCAGCCTCAGTAATCTTTCAAAATGACGGACGGCCTTCATATTTTTTCTGTCATTGCTAAAAAACAAAAACAGTTAACGCGACCTCATATATTTATATATATATTATGTATAATGTCACACGACTGCGGTGGCGCGATTGTCATGCCGACCGTAACAGCCCTAACTGTATCAAAAAGTAATAATCCCAACTATGTCTTCAGATAGTTTACAAAATATATCTGATGCAGCTCTCCGTGTACGCGCTTCGGATGAGTACACACAAATCTCCTCACAGCGCGCGCAAGTTCTCTTTTGCGTCTTACAGTTGAATGTTTAAAGTGGCAACTGGCAAGGTTTAAATGAGTTTAGTTTAAACAGCAGCAACGTGAGATGTTCAGGTCTCACCTGCACTCGCGCACTATCAAAACCCGGGTGATGATGGCGTGAATGACATACGGCCCATTCATTGAACATTTGTTTATAGTGATTACCGTAGTTTGCTCCACATCTGATTTTCTATAACCAAACCAGTTCCAAATTGTGAAGGGAACTCACTCGCTTAACAACAAGCTGCTCCTCAGCCTCACTTTCGTCATGCTTGTTTTAACTCCGCACGTGAAGAGTGAATCGGTCACGCACGAAATACGTCAACAACTAGACTTATCGTAATTATCGCGAGGAGACAAATTTTAATTGTGAGGAGAATTTTCAACGGTATTTACCGCAAATGATAATATCGCCCATCCCTAATACATGACATACAAGCTTCAATAAAAATGACAATAAAGTATGTTTTAAATGCTTGTCAGCACATTCAGCAGCACACTTTACTCATATTTCAAAAACAAAATTAATTATGAAATTACATATAAAAATCCACTTAAGTTCTACTTAATTGGGTCAAAGACACTCTTAAGTTGCAATTACACCAGCCTGCATGGAGAGCTTCTTGAGACTCCAGAGACACCAAATTAATACAATTAATTTTTTTGACAGGAACTTTCCTCAATAAGCCTTTATCTGACCGAGTTCAGCTGTGCTCTAAATCACTCACAAATCTTATGATAATTTGATAATCTCCATTCAGTTTTCACGCAATATTAGTTGTTTTCATGCCTTTTGCACAACATTGGACCATTTCATGCTTTTCATCTTCAGAAAGATCTTTCTTCCTCCCCATATTGCATGAGAACTGTGACTTGCTTAATAATTTGGAACAACCTCTAAGTAGGGTTTCCACAGACCTGGCAAATTATTTTGTCTGAGATTGATACCAGTTATCTAAAAGACATGGATAAATAAACAAACAAACATTTTCTTAAAAAAACTAAAATCTGAATGTTTATTCTACCGAAATCTTACTGATATCTCTTGCATAATAATTTTGAATGCGGTGTAATTGCATTTAACAAATTTTGACTATAATGTGTTTTCATTTAATGATAATGCAAAGGCAAACTTCTGCTCTGACGTGACAGCTGTCTACCTGAAAAATAAAACTAACCATAGAAGAATGTGTGGCAACACTGAGAATGCAACATGCTTAGCATTATAAATGCTTTCAGGCACATTTCGGAATCTAACAATATGTGAAACCAAGCTTGTGAAGCTGGAAGTGTTCACATACTTTTGTACAGTATGTTCTGACAAAAGTATATGCGCAAACATTTAGACACATCAGACCACTGCAAGAAAGTATTACTGAAAGTTAATTATTCACACTTCATTTAAAGTGTCAAGAACATCACAGTATCACTGTATCACTTGTCACAAGTGTGAAATGAAGTTCATGAGCCATAAAACAAACAAAAAAAAAATTAAATATCAAAATTTTCAATAAGAAAGCAGCTCAACAGCATGCTTCATGTCTTATGTAGCGAACCACTGCAAAATTTACACTATTTCCCCGTCCAGCATTATCATCTCCATAAGAAGCTCTTCTGCAGTTAGCTTAAGGAAGGGAGGAGAACACAGATGGGTTGTCATACAATCCAGACGTCTCAAAACACAAACAAGTCTTATCAAAGCACAGGGCAGAAGCTGTATCTGTGCTGAATTGTGTAACACCAGACAGAGTGCAGGCCGTCTCACAACAAACTATCGAATCAAAGGTTCATTCTCCTTCAGAACATTTACCCTTAACCCTTACCCTTGGTATTTTCTAAGGCAATACTGATAACGTTATTGATGTGAATTTATATTGGAAATCACAAATAAATTATGTTAAATCTAACATATCAGTACATTTGTATAAAGTTGGGATTGGTTCAATGATAATTTCTTGTACATTTTGTTTACTTTTTTATTTTTTATACACACACACAGACACACACATATAAGGATCAGTAGAAGTTTTTTTTTTTTTTTTTCTCCAATTCTATTTGGTGTCACTTGAGGCACAGAAATTAAATTACCTACAGCAGGGATTCTCTAACTTTTGGGTCAGCCAAAGCCATTTGACCTAAAATGCTAGGTAGGTACTTGAAGCAGTTTATTACAAAACTAAAACCATAAAAAAATCATTACATGAAATTAAGTAAACATTAACTGAAATAACTTTTAACTTTTATTACTCTGTAAAACATTTGTTTTACAGTAGTACAACTGTCACATTCAGTTTTGGTTTTAGTTTTGTTTTCATGGACATTTCCTGTGTTTCCTCTGTTTCCTTGGTTGTCATGGTTTATAAGAATGTTTTCATTTGTTGTCATAGTTGCGCATTGTTTGATTGATTACATCCGCCTGCTCCTTGTTTAGTTCATCAGTTTAAAAGTAAATCAAATCCATGGGAATACCATGGACTTAGCAACACTGATCCTAAGGCCGTGTGTCCACCTAAGCGTTTTTTCCAGCTCCGAGCGTACTTTTTCAATTGTTTTCAATGGGAACGCCGCGTTTTTTAAACGCCGAGAGCTCAACGAGGCGCTGATCGTCTTTTTTACGCTCAAGCGCTGAGAGCTGGGCGTTTTTTACAGGTCGCCTCGAGTTGAAGAATGTTCAACTGAGTAAAACTCATCACTGTCACTTTTTAGCCAGCCGTCCAATCAGAGTGAAGGAGGGGCGGGACAAATACAACACTGGCCAACTGATATTCCGTATCATAACAACAAAGCGTCTCAACGAAAAAAAAAAAAACGCTGCGCTGCAGAAGCGTTCTCAAGCGCTCACAGACGGGCGTTTTAAGCAGAGCGCCTAGCGTTTTCAGCTGGCTAAAAACGCTCTGGTGGACACACGGCCTAAGTGTGAGCTGAGAAGGAAAAGGGGGCAGGGAGCTGCAGCTCATTTGCATTTAAAGAGACACACAAAAACAGCATGTTTCGTGTTGTTCAGAAACCCTCGGATTTTATCAAAAATTTCTTAATTTGTTTTACGAAGATAAACAAAAGTCTTATGGGTTTGGACAGAATTTTCATTTTTGTGTGAACTAACCCTTTAAGTTTAAATGAACTTGTCATGTAAAACTCATGCTGTTAATACTGTGAATACTACATTTTTCAAGCCACACTGTTTAAAATGCTACACTGTTGTCACAAGGCCACTTGTGTGGTATCTCGACCAGTACCAGAGTATGTGCTCAGTGCTGAGGTCATGACAATGCACAAAGCATGCCTGAAACTAAATAACACACATTTTGTTCATTGTTATTAAGTTTGTGAAGACTGTCAAAAAAAGGACTGCATTATTGAAATCTTGGTCATTCCAAACCTGCATGATTATCTTTCTTCTATTTTGAAAAAAATATCTTTTTTGTTCATACGAGTCAAAGTTCTTTGAATAAATACATAAATAAATCAACATGAAAATAGAGACCACTGAGTGAAATGAAGAAATGTGAAAGTTGATTGCACCTACTGACCAATCACAATCAAGTATTCCAGAGAGCCCCAATAATTCACTCTGCATTGTTGTATTGAAAATTCAATGCCCTGAATCACCATGTTTGCATTTAAGCACGTGTGTGTTTAAAAAGGGAGAATGTGTGAGAAACAGACAAACAGGAGAAACATGGAGCAAAACAGCATCATTTATATCTCTGTAATCCATGTGAAAATGAACAGATGAAAGTGAAAGCTTTTTTAGCAGATTATTTCCCGCCGATAAGATAATATGATCACTGTAAAATGCCACTCATCCTTCAAAATCAACCTGAAATCCCATATATTGAAATTATAGATAGGCTTCTAAATCATCTAATCAAGCATCTAATCAATTATTCCTTAGAACTCACAACTGCCCTTGTTATATAAACCTGTGGAAAACAAATGTTAGGAAAAGTTTTGTGGTTTGAGCTAACTCAAGTTCCTACATGTCTGGGAGGAGCTTTAGACAAGGTGTCACCTGTGTGAACTAATGTTACTCTCTAACTGAGATTTTTCCCATAAACCCTCACCCTCTACTTACACGGAAATTCCCACTTTAAAATTACATCAGCAACTTCCTGTATTCACTGATGTTCATACCTTCTTGCACTTTGCATTTACATAACACATATCACAACATAAATGGCATATCGCTGGATTATAATTTAACTACAACTCTTATCGTATGTCGGATAGTCTGATTACCAGTGCTGCTGGACATTTACAGGTTTATGGGAAATGGCATGAGCTCTAGGGTTTCCCCCAAGGGTGGATTTATGTTTTGTGAACATTAATAATTGACGTAAGAGCATGTCTGGGCGGGTGAGTCAAGGTGAGGCACCCGAGAGAACATGATGCGTCTCCGGTCGTGAGCAATCCATCATGTTTGGCAGAATGGCTTTAGGGTCTGGATCATTTCACTTTAAGATCAATGACGATGTTTTCGGCCAGTCAAAGTCCGTTTTTACTGATGTTGACTGTCTTAGTGAGGAATTTCTTCAGTGCCTCAGGAGGATTGTATGATTATTGACACACTGTATGACATACATTGTATAATTAAAACAAAGCACTGCCCAGGGCTCTTATAGGTAATCATATACAGCAAGAAAACTAACTGTACTATACAATTACATAGTATTGCTTATATACAGTGGTCAGTGTAAATGAGTACACCCACTTTGAAAAGTAACATTTTAAACAATATCTCAATGAACACCAAAACAATTTCCGAAATGCTGACAAGACTAAGTTTTATATAACATCTATTCAACTTTAACATGAAAATAAGGTTAATAATATAACTTAGAGAACAACATTTTCAGTTTTACTCAAATTAGGGTGATGCAAAAATGAGTACACCCCACTGAAGGTTTCAGAAAAGCTCAATTTTATGTCTAATTTTAATGTCTAATTTAGCAAGAATTCAACCACAGGTGAGTCTAATTATTCATTACACAGGTGTCCAGCAGACAGTTGACTATAAAATGGTGTTAAAACCCCTTCCCATTTCATGCTGTCAGCAATGGCACTGCATGGAAGAGAAATGTCACAAGACCTGAGAAAGAAAATAAATTCTTTACACCAGAAAGGTGAAGGCTACAAGAAGATCAGCAAAGCTTTACTTATCAGTCAGAATACTATAGCAAAAGTGGTAAAAAAAAAAAAAAAAATGGAACTGCAACCATCTCACAGAGACATCCAGGTCGTCCACGGAAGTTAACGCCTCAACCGGAGATTAGAAGGGTTGAAGAAAATCGGCATGGAAGTTCACTGCAGTTCCCATTCAGTCGGTCACGTTCGACGTACGTCGGACAGACCGACGAATAGGAATCTCGCTAGAGAGGCCAATCTACTTCGAGTGTAACTAAACGAGCCAATGCATATTGGCATGCAATCATATGCATCAGCTGCTCGCCTCGCAGCGCGGGTATATAATGAGCAGCAGGTGCGTTGCATCTTCAGCTTTTTGCTTCGGAGCCGAACGGTGTTGTTCCTGTTCTCTGCAAGCGAGTGTCTGCTAGAAGACGAGTCAAGCTTTTGGTTGAACTTCTCTTTTTTTCCGAGTGCGGGCGAACAGCACAGCAGCGGGGTCGACGTCCTCTCTTTTTCTGTTTCGTTTGCCGTTTTTGAGCAAATAGCTGTTTGACAGCGTCAGAAGGCTGTTCTCACGGCCGGTACGGTGCGCTTTTGAGCGCTGAAAAGCCGTTTTTACGGCTGGTAAGAGTGAGCGCCTTCAAAGAGAGAGAAAGCACATGACAGGCTGCACACAATCCCTGTCTGTGTTGCGGTGGCCGTTCCCCTGCGTGCTTCAGCACTTCTAAAAGAGTAAAGTCCCTGAAAGAGCTTACACAAGTAGATTCGCGTCTTTTTAAAGACGACATCCTACTTGTGTTTCTGGATGCGATCGTTCCTGTCCTCACTGACGGCCACGATCACCGTTTCGCATGTCTGGGCGCGTGCTGAAATGATGTTCGTGGGTGTTCATGTTTTCATATGAGAACATGATCACGTCGACACGCCGGTCGTGACTCTTCTTTCTCCGGGAAGCTTGAGTCCCCTCTGTTGTTGGCCAGCTGCCGCTTGTGTGTAAAAGCACAGCCGCGGCTCTGCCCGACACTCTGGGAGACCGCGGAGATCAGCGAGAGCAAACCTCTCGCTCCTCTGCGTGTCGTGTGCCGTCGAGCTGCCGGGCTGCAGCGCGGGTTGTCACGGCAACCCAGCGCTCGCTCGGCGCTCTAGATGCGCGGTTCCCTTGCGTAATCTCCATTGTAGCGCCCTCTCTGGTGCACCAGAAGAGGTCTACTTTGCTGATATGGCTTGGGTGACATGAGGTTGAGGGGTTCCTTCGGGGAACCAACCCCCTAGGGCCCCTCCCTCTCTAGCGCATTGCAAGCTGTGCAGTTTCTGGATTGGATTGCTGGTCCTTTTCATAGGGGAACCTAGCATTTCATTCAGAGCTCCAGCTGAGGGACAGACGTCGATTGCAGCATCGGAGAGAGTGCTGTTATGCTCTGGAAATGAGGGTGACGCTGCCCACTGTAATGGTGTGTGCTTATGCTGACTCAGATTCAGAGTTTACAGCCATGCTTTCCTGGGTCTTCCAGATGTGCATGGAAAACTTGGCAGTATGGGGGTATATTGGTGCCATAAATATGGAATGCCAAAGGTGCCAATCTGCATAAGTTTTTCCTCTCTCACTACCCTCTTGGATGGGGTGGCTGTACACAGACCACACCCACCCTGCATGTGAGGCCAAGGCACTCTTTTTGCATGAGGGTAGTTCTGTGCTGGGGTTGAGCTGCGCTTGTTGACTAACCGTGATCAAAGTCACGGCGCAGGCCCTCAGCCAGACGATGTCCACCTCCGTGGTCCAGAAGTGCCCCCTGGCTTACCTTGTGAGGTGTGAGAGGTTGTCAAGCTAAATGCTTTCTCAATGCTCCCATCTTACGAGGTGGCCTTTCGGTGACACTGTCGAGGACTGAGCCCAGCGGTTCTCCTCAGTTAGTAGCGGATAGGGGAGCTTCCCATGACAAACCATTGAGTTCCTCTTGGGCCGCCCCTCAGTCTGCTCGTCGCCAAGGGTGTCGTCCCCTGCAAGAAACTCCGGCCCAGCAGGCTCTGCTGTATCCATTGCGGGGAGATGACGCCTCCCGTCTCTGCAGCTGTTTAACTGGTTGGTGAGAATCACCCCTGAGACGGGCGACCCAGAGATGGGTGGGGCTGCTCTTCCACCCCTGGAGGAGGGCCAGGTGGTAAATCCTTTATTGGGTTTGTTTCTGTTCCGCCACTGACCCAAGAGGCAGCGGTACCCAAATTTTAAAGAGCAGTTCCTCCATTTCCAGGTCTGAAGAGGGTTTGGAGAGCAGTGGGAGGAGAATAACCTCACCACTCTCATCCCCCTCTTCTGTCGCCAGCGGACAGCAGCGAGCAGCGGGCAGCCAAAGCCTCGACTGCTCCCTCTGTCCATCCGTGGAGCCAGGTAAGTGTTGCCTAGCACACTGTGACGCCGCTTCGGGCCGCCTCACAAAGAGAGCCCCCCGAGCCGCGTCCCTGTGTTCCACCTCGCTGCCCTGCTGCGGGTACACCGGTGGTCCCTTTGGTCCTGCTTGTACGGTCTCTGCGAGCCGGGTTAGCGCTCCCCAGTCCGTCTCGCTGGCTCCTTCGGACCATCAGGGTCGGCTTTGCGATTCAGTTCGCCCGGCTCCCCCCAAGTTCAGGGACGTCCTCTTCACTACAGTGAAAGATGCCGATGCCCCTGTTCTGCGTGCGGAGATCGCAGTCCTACTGGCGAAGGACGCGATAGAGCCGGTCCCTCCAGCCGATTTGAGGTCGGGGTTCTACAGCCCCTACTTCATTGTACCCAGGAAAAGCGGCGGGTTACGACCGATCTTGGACCTGCGAGTTTTGAATCGGAGCCTCCACAAGCTACCATTCAAAATGCTCGCGCAGAAACGCATTTTCGAGTGCATCCGTCCCCGAGATTGGTTTGCAGCGATTGACCTGAAGGACGCGTACTTCCATGTTTCAATTCTTCCGCGACACAGGCCATTCCTGAGATTCGCGTTCGAAGGTCGAGCATATCAGTACAGAGTCCTACCCTTCGGGCTGGCCCTGTCTCCCCGCGTCTTCACGAAAGTCGTGGAGGGAGCCCTTGTTCCCATGAGAGAACGGGGTGTTCGCATTCTCAACTATCTCGACGACTGGCTCATTCTAGCACAGTCCCGGGATCAGTTGTGCAAACTCAGGGATTTGGTGCTCAGACACCTCAGCCAGTTGGGGCTTCAGGTCAACTGGGAAAAGAGCAAACTCGCCCCGGTGCAGAGGATCTCTTTTCTCGGTATGGAGTTGGATTCGGTCGAGCAGATAGCACGCCTCACAGAGGAACGTGCTCGGTCAGTGTTGAACTGCCTGAATACATTCAATGGCAGGACAGCGGTCCCACTGAAGTTCTTTCAGAGGCTCCTGGGGCATATGGCGGCTGCTGCGGCTGTAACACCGCTCGGTCTGCTTCATATGAGACCGCTTCAGCACTGGCTTCACGGCCGAGTCCCGAGATGGGCGTGGCAGCGCGGCACATTCCGGGTGCCAATCACTCAGGAGTGTCGCCGAACCTTCAGTCCGTGGTCGGACCCCTTGTTTCTTCGGGCAGGAGTGCCCCTAGAACAGGTGTCCCGGCATGCTGTGGTGTTCACAGATGCTTCTGCCACCGGCTGGGGTGCCACGTAATACGGGCATGCAGTCTCAGGGGTTTGGACGGGACCCCATCTGCATTGGCACATCAATTGCCTCGAGTTGCTGGCAGTACGCCTTGCTCTGAGCCGCCTCAAAGGCCTGCTTCAGGGCAAGCATGTACTGGTCCGTATGGACAACACTGCGACCGTTGCGTACATCAACCGTCAAGGTGGTCTACGCTCCCGTCGCATGTCACAACTCGCCCGCCATCTCCTCCTGTGGAGTCGGAAGCATCTGAGGTCGCTTCGCGCCATTCATGTCTCCGGTGTGCTCAACCGTGTGGCCGACGAGCTATCACGAGCTGCGCTGCCAGGAGAGTGGCGACTCCACCCCCAGGTGGTTCAGCTGATCTGGAGAGAATTCGGAAAGGCTCAGGTAGACCTGTTTGCCTCACCAGAAACCTCCCACTGCCAGTTGTTTTACTCTCTGACCGAGGGGACACTCGGGACAGATGCACTGGCTCACAGCTGGCCCCGGGGCCTGCGCAAATATGCGTTTCCCCCAGTGAGCCTACTTGCACAGACCCTGTGCAAAGTCAGGGAGGACGAGGAGCAGGTCTTGTTAGTTGCGCCTTACTGGCCCAACCGGACCTGGTTCCCAGAACTCTCACTCCTCGCGACAGCCCCTCCCTGGCCCATCCCTCTGAGGAAAGACCTTCTTTCTCAGAGACGGGGCACTCTTTGGCACCCGCGTCCAGACCTCTGGAAACTCCATGTCTGGTCCCTTGGACGGGATGCGGAGGTTCTAGGTGACTTACCCCCTGAGGTACTTAACACCATCACTTCGGCACGTGCACTGTCTACGAGACGTGCTTACGCCTCCAAAGTGGAACCTGTTCGTCGAGTGGTGCTCTTCTCGCCGGGAAGACCCCCGAAGATGCTCGATCAGAGTCGTGCTTTCCTTCTTGCAGTAGGGTTGGAGCGTAGGCTGTCCCCCCTCCACCCTCAAAAGTCCATACTGCTGCTATATCCGCTTACCACGACCACTTAGATGGCAAATCTGTTGGTCAGCACGACCTGGTCATCAGGTTCCTTAGGGGGGGAGACGGTTAAATCCTTCTCGTCCCCTCTCCATACCCTCTTGGGACCTCACTCTGGTGCTGAGAGCACTTCAGATTGCTCCCTTTGAGCCTTTGCTGTCAGCAGACTTAAAGATTCTGTCTATGAAGACTTTGCTGCTGGTGGCATTGGCCTCCATCAAGAGGGTAGGGGACCTGCAGTCATTTTCGGTCGACGAATCGTGCCTGGAGTTCGGGCCGGGTGATAGCCACGTGGTACTAAGACCCCGGCCTGGCTATGTGCCCAAGGTTCCTACCACTCCCTTCAGGGACCAGGTGGTGAGCCTGCAAGCGCTGCCCTCGGAGGAGGCAGACCCAGCCCTGGCTTTACTCTGTCCAGTCCGCGCTTTGCGACTGTACATAGACAGAACCTAAAGCCTCAGGACCTCAGACCAGCTCTTGTCTGTTATGGAGGCCAGCAGAAGGGAAAGGCTGTCTCCAAGCAGAGGATGGCCCACTGGATAGTGGATGCCATCGCCCTGGCTTACCAAGCTCAGGGTGTGCCCTGCCCGCTCAGGTTGCATGCTCACTCCACGAGAGGTGTCGCATCCTCCTGGGCACTGGCTCGTGGCGCCTCGCTGACAGACATTTGTAGAGCTGCGGGCTGGGCGACACCTAACACGTTCGCTAGATACTATAGCCTTCGTGTCGAGCCGGTCTCCTCCCATGTTCTCGCCACAGGTCAGAGGCACGGAGAGGCCCCGGCTTAGTGTCGGCTTGCTGCGCTACATGCGCTTCTTTTCTCCAGAGAGTCCCTACAAGGCAGACCCTGTCGAGTCCTCCGATATCCCTTCGGCAGCCGACGTGGCGGAGCGTCTGGCGCCAGGCCTATACTCCGTTGTATCCTTGAGAACCGGGTTTAGGCTGGGTTCCATATGTGTGACCCTACGGGGATCCCATATGGTTGGTTCCACGGTTGCTCCTAAACGAAGCCCGTGTCTTTCCCTCTGGGAGAACCTACCCTTCATCGGGTTGGAGTCACCCCAGCTCTTCCATATGTAGCACAGCCCTACAGGGTTAGTCCATATGTACTTCTCCACATAACTCCTTCGGGGAAGGATGTGGCTTCCGCAGCGTTCCTTTCCCAGCGAAGGGTACGCTTTCCCAGCGTTATCCAATAGTCTCACTGAATGGGTTTTGGGGAACAGCAGTGATCGACTCTCTCTGTGTTAGCCCTGTCCCACCATCCTCGGGCAAGGGGGTTCAGGTGGCTTGCAACAGAGCGCTGGAAGGGGGCAGCTCCTGTGGCGCTTTGGTAGGGATTCCTATTCGTCGGTCTGTCCGACGTACGTCGAACGTGACCGACTGAATGGGAACGTCTCGGTTACAAAGGTAACCCTCGTTCCCTGAAGGAGGGAACGGAGACGTACGTCCCGTCGCCACAGTCGCTGTACCCCGCTGATGCTGCCGCCTATCCGGTTCGGCTCCTCAGCGAAAACCTGAAGATGCAACGCACCTGCTGCTCATTATATACCCGCGCTGCGAGGCGAGCAGCTGATGCATATGATTGCATGCCAATATGCATTGGCTCGTTTAGTTACACTCGAAGTAGATTGGCCTCTCTAGCGAGATTCCTATTCGTCGGTCTGTCCGACGTACGTCTCCGTTCCCTCCTTCAGGGAACGAGGGTTACCTTTGTAACCGAGACGTTATCTAAAGAAGTATAAAGCCAAACTGAGGTGACTATTTCCCGTGACACAATACGGCGTACACTGCAGAGGAATGGCAGGGATGGGTGCCGTCCACGAAAGAAGCCTCTCCTAAAGCCCAGGCACAAAAAAGCCTGCCTAGAGTTTGCCAGGGCCCATGCTGACAAAGGTGAAGACTACTGGGACTCTATACTCTGAAGTGATGAGACCAAGATAAATATTTTTGGAACTGATGGCTTCAAAACTGTATGGCGTCACAAAGGTGAGAAATACAAAGAAAAATGCATGGTGCCTACAGTGAAACATGGTGCTTGCAGTGTCCTTACGCATTAGTACTGCTGGTGTCTGGGAGCTGCATTTCATTGATGGCATCATGAATTCACAGATGTACTGCTTTATACTGAAAGAGAAGATGCTACCATCACTCCATGCCCCTGGTCGTCGTGCACTTTTCCAACATGACAATGATCCTAAACACATAAAGCCACTGTTGGATTTCTGAAGAAGAACAGGGTGAAAGTGATTCATTGGCTCCTGATCTGAACCCAATCGAACACCTATGGGGAATTCTGAAGAGACAAGTTGAGCATCACTCTCCATCCAGCATCCAGTCTCTAAAAGAGGTCATTCTTGAAGAATGGAAAAAGATAGATAATGCAAAATGTCGCCTGGAGTCAATTATTCTGCTTATACTACAGTTACCAGTGTTGCCAAATTAGCGATTTTGTCACTAGATTTAGTGACTTCCCTGCCCCTTTTGACACTTTCTTCAAAAGTTTAGGGACAAATCTAGCAACTTCTTGGACAAATCTTATCTACATTCTTATTTTGCCCACTGATCTATATTCATGTTTATATAGATCAATGAATTTGCCATTATGGTGTCATGTAGTGACATTTAGCTAACAGTTTTAGCTACTTTCAATTGAAAGCAGTTGGCAACACTGACGGTTACCAAACCTCAAGACACTGTTCCAATGATTTCAAGATATCTATCAGGTTTTTGTCCTTAAAACACTCTTATGTGTGGGAATAATTTCTTATGTATCTTATCCCAAGCCTCCATTGCTAATTCTAAAACATTTCAGAACTAGTAACGAAGGCTTGAGCCTGGATAGCAGAATAATACCATTGATACAGTTATTAACGCAGAGAGAAAGAGAGATATAATATGTGAATTAGCCTACCCGAGTCTGTACATCTCTCATGGCAGCACTGTCTCTACTAATAGTGAAACTATAAGTTTATCTACCACAAGAACCACACAGTTGTTACCTCGCTGGGGAGAAATGTCATGTATCTTTTATTAAAAAAACATACTGGCATATAATATTAATGAAATAAAAGGCACTGTCATGATTTGAATTTGCTTTAATTCAAGTTTGTATTTCTGTTCTAGTGTTTTACTGTCAGTGTAATAATTATTTCTGTCATTCTCAGTTTTCTCTGACTGTTTTTCACCATAGATACATGTTAATTTGAGTTTCAGTTCAGGTGTGTCTTTATAATTAGTCTCAATAGTTCCTCTTTTTGCTGTGTATTTTCATTCAGTTCATTGTCAGTTCTATGTCATGTTAAGTTGGTTGTCCTGTTCCTGTTCTTGCGTGTCATGTGAAGATTTGAGTATGATTTTGAATAAAGATCCTGTTTCATCTCTGCTGCAACTAACCATGACAGGCACTTAAAGGAATAGTGCACCCAAAAATGAAAATTGTGTCATTTACTCACCCTCAAGTTGTTAGAAACCTGTATGAGTTTCTTTCTTCTGTTGAACACAAAATAAGATATTTTGAAGAATGTTGGTAATCAAACAGTTGATGGGACCCCATTGACTTCCATAGCACTTTTTTTTTCCTACTATGGAAGTCAATGGAGCCAGTCCTCTAACCCCATCTCTGCTGGAAGTTTGCAGCCATACGACATCTCCTGTGGTGCCAAGCTGTGACGTCGAGCAACCTCCATCAGCGCCTGAGCGAGTGGATCTTGAGGCTCCGCCTCCGGCCTCTGATCACCTTGCTCCGCCTCGGCCCATCAGCCTTTCGGCACAGCCTTGGCTCTTCCCACCTTTGGCTCCACCAGTCACCCTCAGCCTTTCGGCTCCCCCAGGTTCCTTCATCCCATCTGCTCCCCCTTGGTCTTCACTCCACCTTCACCACGGACTTGCAGATCTTCCGCTACACTCCATTCCTTTACCCCCTTACGGCTGCAGCAGGTTCCTCCTTACCTTCGTGTGTGCCTTGATCCTCCATCACACTGGCATCACCTCAGTCCTCAGGCACTCTGGCTTCACCCCCAAGTATATATATATATATATATATATATATATATATATATATATATATATATATATATATACTTGGGGGTGAAGCCAGAGTGCCTGAGGACTGAGGTGATGCCAGTGCATATTTTTTTTTTTTTATTGCTTTGGCCTTAGTGGCAATATAAAAGCCAATTATTCAAGGGTGCAGTTTTGGTTTGAACATTAGGTAAATATTTAAAACTGCATACAAATGTGGTATCAGTTTCCCAAACAAAACCCACAGCCAGGCTGAATGAAAAATGAAGTCCACTCCATGTCAGTAGGTGGCGCTTATGGAACAGCAGAAATAGAGCTGTTTCCCCGGTAACCTCAATAAACAAAGCAATTCTTCTTATAAAAACTATTCGTGCATCCCAATTTGTGTACTTATGCACTATTCTATGACGTTTTTAAGTACAAATGGTGCGAGTAGTGAGTTCACACAGAAAATTCCAAAAGCAAAAAGTGCACTTTGAATACCCGGATGATGCACTACATTAATGGAAAAAACAAAATGTGTGGAATGTTGGACACTTCATAAACTCAGCTGCTGCAGCTTTAATTACATTGCTGAGCGGGAGAGGGATCAGACTCCGATGTTTATAAGCTTATAAAATTCATACACTACATGGGTGAGTTAATAGTGCATAGGTACATAGTGTATGAGTGCATAGTGTATAGTGTGTCATTTGGGACGCAACTTATGCATTATAGGGAAGATGAAAAGAAAATGTCATGTCAGTGAGATCCCTTCAGAGATACATTCATAGAATTAATTCATACTTTAATTCATATTATTTCCCTTAGCACTCGCTTGTAAAGGCTGTAAAACCTCACTTCTTTCTGTCATTTTTTCCAAACGAAACGAAATCTACGCTGCATGGCTGTCTGCATGAGACTGTTGCTTACTTTCATAATTTTAATGATGATAAAAATATTAAACTGTGATACTAACTGTCAAAAATTGCATCATGGTTTATATGATGTTTTATATTTTTTAAGCATCTGTAAGCTTTGACAGAATTTTCTACTTCAGTGTGCCATAAGAAGTCAAACTATAACATTTTTCTTTTTTATCATAGCATTTGTTATTAAAAATAACAAAGTACATATAGAAACAATAGCTACAACATGTCACAGTTGCAATGTAAATCTATAGTGAAAATATATTCCCTTAATAGATTATAAATTCTACAAGTTAGCCAAATTGACCACAATTAATACAATAAAAAGTAATCAATTATAGTAAGTGTGGGTCATGAATAAAGCTGTCTAATAAATGTTGGACTGAGCGTGTGCGATTACCTGTGCCTGTCCTTCAGGCCGAGACATATATTCGTGAAAAAAGGTTGTCGTCTCCAAGGATAGAAATCTCTCCCTTAGCATCGACACATTACTGGTCAGCTGAGCCTTATAAAGTGGCGCTCAAAGTTAAATGATTTCAACAGCTTGTTTCATTACATCTATCTTTAAATGAATCAGCGTTTTTGAACATGTAGTTGAATGAACTGTTTAATACGATGGCCCAGTAGTGTACAACACAACGAAATTAAAAAAGCAAACATAAGTTCACAACACAATGGAAAGAAGCCACAACACAACGAAATAAAGCCGCAACACAAAGCAGTAAAGCCACAACACAACGAAATAAAGCCACAACACAACAGAATAAAGCCACAACACAACAAAATAAAGCCACAACACAACAAAATAAAGCCACAACACAACAGAATAAAGCCACAACACAACGGAAATGCTCCCAACCACTTGGGGGCTCTCAGAGATCGGTATTGTTAGTATTCCTTGCCACTGTTCTATAAAGTTGACAGTCTTACAAAGATATCAATACCATGATTAGTTTTAAGTATGTAAACGTTGTATATCGACATGAAATATTAATTCAAAATCAACTGATTGCACAATAGCTTCATATTTATACCTGTGAATGATTTGACGCGCTAGCACGGATGAAGGGAACGTCTGACAATTCCACCAAGTGGTGGTTCGCAGACGTGCCCTTCATCCGTGGTAGCGTATCAAATCATTCACAGGTATAAATATGAAGCTATTGTGCAATCAGTTGATTTTGAATTAATATTTCATGTCGATATACAGTGGTTATATACTGAAACTATATCAAAACTAATCGTGGTATTTGTATCACTGCCGACTCTATAAAACATTGGCAAGGAATACTAATAATACTGAGCTCTGAGAGCCCCCTAGTGGTCGGGAGCATTTCCGTTGTGTTGTGGCTCGATTTCGTTGTGTTGTGGCTTTATTCCGTTGTGCTGTGAACTTATGTTTGCTTTTTTAAATTTTGTTGTGTCGTGTTGTGCACTACTGGGCCACTGTAATTTAAAGACTCACAGACAGTCCCTTGCCACCTCCTTGTGGTGCAACAATGTAACTGAACTGACTGACAGCCCGTCTGGAACGTGCAGAGATGAGTAGTTCTGCTTATACTCGTGAAATGTCAGCAGAAAGTCTCTTGTTTAGTCAGATTCGAGGATCGGAACTAACTATTATACATATAAAAATAGTCCTACGATCTTACTATCAGGTTTATGTTCTGTTATGTAGACCCTTATTTTGACATTCTTTTCTGTTACTTCACTTCCTGTTCCAACGCTCTATTTAGTTATTGAATATGTTCGCGCACGTGTGTGTCTATATATATATATATATATATATACACATACATATATATATACATATGGCGGTAAAACTGCTTATTGCACTATTGAGCCACTCAAAAATACCGCAAGGGAAATTCCTTAACCGCGAAAGCCTTAGCTAGCAGGCTAACGTTAGCATTTCCCAGTTCACATACTGCACCTTTAATATAAAAGTAAACTATGCATTATACATTTTCATTTAATTGCAATTAACATGGAATTTTGTCATTTTGGAGCTCAACCCTCATTCATTCATTCATTCATTCAATTACTTTCATTCTGAAGAAATTAGTATTTGGTAAGAATTCTTAAAAACTCACTTTACAAATTCGTACAGGTTCATAATGACATGAGGGTGAGAAAATCATTACAGAATGAAAATTTGTGGTTGATTCCTGTTTCTTTTTTTTTAAAAAAAACAAACACAATCAGAATTGATTTAACAAGAAGATAATAAGTCCATGGAAATAGAAGAGGAAGTGGTTGTTTTAACGGTTTATTCTATTCACAGTCCGGTTACTGATATGATCAGCAGGAGAGGAAAGTTTACAGAGCCAAGGAGACTGTAATGAAGAGCGAATCAAACTGAAACACAAATGATTCAGAATGAAATATGCAAATACTTTAAGCGTGAGAAGTGGCATAAATGGTCTTCTGTTTATTAAAAAAAACAAAAAAAAAACCAGACCCGACAACAATACTGATGTCACGTAAGCACGTACCACGTTCAACCATGACATAAATTTGCTGACCACTCCGGAAGGCTAATGGCCATGAATTCCCTCTGGAAACCCTAACGTGTATTTAGTGGTTTTCAGGTGCAATGAGTAAAACCAGCTATGTGCTAAACATTACTTTCATGTTTTGCTCTACCATATAGATTTTTGTTCTACCACATAGTCATCCGTTAAACTTCAGACATGAATGCTGAAATGGTTTTGTGCTTTTGAAACATTTGTGCAGTTGCTACATAAGGATAACAACTACCACCCTTTTATACAGCTCTATTGCATTATAACTATTACTGTAATTTACTATTTGCATGTGACATGTGTTACACATACTCTGTAATGGATGGGTTACCAAAACATTGGTTTCTAAGCACTCTCAAATCAGTTGTGAAAGTGTGAGTGTGCCTCACAGATGTCGTGACTGTATGATGATTCAGTTCATCCGGAGCAGAGAGGAAACGATAAGCTACCGGACACCTTACAAAACACACACACACACACATGGAGAGACGAGTGGAAGCAGGTTCAGCTGTAGTGTCTTATCAAAACCGTCCAGCTTCACTCTTCATAATGACACTCTTAAAATGTGATCAGCGTGTCTTATAATAGCTGGCGCCAATTTTATGTGTGTGAGTCGAGAGAGAGATGTATTCAACAGCAAATAAAAACGTGTTATTCAAATGTGCTGATCTGTGTAAGACTGCAGAGGTGGGTCACTTTTAACAATGGAGCACATGAGCAAGCACAACTGAAAGGAAGACCACATAGGAGGACAGCATATTTATTACAGGAACAATCCCCTGTGTACACAACCTGATGTTAAAATATTATATATGTTTTGTTTTATAAACATATACCTTTACAGTATATTATAATTGTATATATTTTGCAGTTCAAAAATTAGGGGCAGTTTTTTTTTTTTTTTTAAGAAATGAGAAGTTTTATTCAAAACTACTATCATCAAAATTGACAGTTAAGATATTTAAAATGTTACAAAAGATTTCTATTTCAAATAAATGCTGTTCTTCTGAAATTTTTATTCATCAAAGAATCCTGAGAAAAAAAAAGCATTACAGTTTCATAAAATATGAGGCAGCACAACTGTTTTCAACATTGATAATAATTAGAATGATTTCTGAAGGATCATGTGACACTGAAGACTGGAGTGATGATGCTGAAAATTCAGATTTCTTAAAATAGAAAACACACACACACACATATATTAACCACAAACAGTACAGTGCATGCCTTTCGGAATCATATAACTATAATAAATCATCAACAGGAATGTGAGAAAGACTCTATCCATCAGTATTTGTGAAATCTTTCTCATTTCCAGGTAAAAGGAATGTGAAAGACATGCCAATAAGACCTGAGGCAAATGAGAGGGGAGGTGTTCGTACTGCCCTCATACTGCAGCAAACAAAACTCCCCCATTAACATCTGAACACTTTTATTCTCCAGAACAGACACTCTTGGAAACATTTCTTAGTTGCTCTCACACATGGCAAGAGAACTGGAGAACGTTTTCATTCTGACATACCGTTATTCAGATTTGTTACTCACCTGGGAAATTGAACATGACAGGGCTGAGGAAATTCCACTTTCATGCAATTTAATGCAGTTAAAATCCATGGTGTTATATTGCTTCTAAAATGAATGAATTTAAAAAAATGATATTCAAACAATGTCTAGCTAAGAATTTTGTCAATCAAAATTATTAACTGATCATTTATTTTAATATGAATAATATAATGTGATATAATTTGTGATTATGGGAAGGTCCCAGCATTCTTAACTTGATGAACACAGACAAAAATTACTCATTAAGCATCATTGCTGAGATTAGATCTCAGATTCTGAAAAAGATTTCACATTTTGAACTTTGTATTACATTCCATTGCATATAACATGTTTTATTTTAATATTTAATACATACTTTTGTATTAATTTAAAATAAACTGAAAGTTTACAATATAAATTCCGAAACTTTCTTTGCAAATAAAGAGTGCCCTAAATATGACCTGATGTTACTGTCTTGGTTTGACAACATTTGAAAAGATTTTTCTAAGGCCGTAGTCTATTTTGGGCTGGAAAGGAAGGAAGACTGAAAGACGGATGGAGTTTTTAATTTCTTTTCACAGCAGTGGACAGACATATCAGACACAGGAGGGGGAACAATGGTAAAAACACACCACCCTGCTCCTCCAACGTCTTTCCATTTTTACCCACACACGACCTTTGGGTAGCGAACACAGGATGAATTACACTGGCATGTTAACGCCAATCCCACCGCGCCATTTTCACTTGTATCATCCGGTCCAGAAACGGTACTCAAAGACAATAGAGCGAGACAAAAACAATGTCAGAGCAATATAAATAGTTACAAAGGATCTGAGACTTATGCTGCTACTGTGATTTGTGATTATGGGAAGGTCCCAGCGTTCTTAACCTGATGAACACTGACAAACATAACTCATAAGCATCATTAGATATATCTCACATTAGATATATCTTACAGTATAAAAACCATTACGCCTATGGAATGTCCTCGCAATTCACAAAAAACAAACGTGTGTGTGTGTGTGTATAAACACACACCAAAGGGAAAATAGCAACCAAAACATCTTAGCAAACCGACAAACTGAAGCAAACCACAAGGCTATATATATTCAAGATATACATATTAATCAGAAACCATGGAAACAAACTCACAGGAACGAAACAAAGAAAGCAAAAACAGGAGCAAAGGAACAGAAAACAGAAGTCTTAAAAATTATTTTTCAAAGTTGTAAATAACTTATATATATATATGCTTTATTTTGATAGTCCACTATCTACTTAGGTATCTACTAACTAGAAGTAACTTTGCAACTAGCAGTTATTAGAGTATTAGCAAACTGTCTGCTTAATATCTACTAACACTTTATAAGCCCCAACAGATATTCTACTGACTATAAGTAACTTGCAACTACGTCAACTTATTCCTAACATAAGCGTATAACACTCTAATGAGAGTTAGATGACATGTAGTTGCAAAGTTAATCATAGTTGGAGTTGGTAAAATGTATATACTTTTTTTGTGTCAGGTGTCATACAAATTTGAAACGACATGAGAATGAGTACATGGTGACTGAATTTGGAAGAACTATTCCTTTAAAACCAAAGTTGTGAATTTCCCTCAGCAGCGATAGAAAACAGATGAGATGAGTGATAATTATTCACCTGTGTAGTTATATAACGTGTGACACGATAGAACTCACTGTAAAGTAAGACTATATCAGGAAACTGAAATGCGAAGAGAAGCTGCAGGAAATCATTTAGAACGTCTTATGCATGTGAGCAGTTTCACACCTTTGTTCAAGCATTTTCTTTTGAACTGCAAGCTTCAAGCTTTTCTCATTACTCTAATAGAGTATTATTTATTTATAGATTTATTTTTTAACTATTTTTTTTTTACTATTTTACTACAGAAAAAGAGGATTAATACAGTAAAATAAATATTTTTTTTAAAAAAAAATATTCAGCATAAATTAAACAAACTGAAGCTATTATATAATGTCTATATAACTTAATAAAAACATTTGTATTCTGCCTTTCAGCTGATAAAATTACTTTGTTCTTTAGTCACTTCCAGAAAACACCATTACATTAAAATATAACACATGTAATTTAAATTAAAGATCACTGACCCTAAAGGCAGCAGGCATCATGCAGATAACTATTTTTGAATTAGGTGAATGAAAACTGGGGACATTTCCTATTTGAGTGGTCAAAATATCACCAAAATCTCATTTGTTATTATATATTTAAAAAACAGGGACAATACATTTTTGAATGTTTTTGTTTTTAATTGTTGTTGGTTCCTTATAGGCTATTATTACATTAATAATTATGATTTAGTTTTATTATTAGGATTTTTGTTTGGTTTTAAAACACTTATTTTAAGTGCTTTTACACGATTAATAGTAAACACTGTAAAAGCAGTTCAAAACAATATGCCTGTTATAGGAAACAGAATTATGACTTTACAAGAGCACATTACATTACAAAAATAAAACAACATAAATAGGCCTATAAGAAGATAAATATTTAACAGCATTTAACAAATA
Organism: Chanodichthys erythropterus; assembly: GCF_024489055.1. Classification (NCBI taxonomy): domain Eukaryota; kingdom Metazoa; phylum Chordata; class Actinopteri; order Cypriniformes; family Xenocyprididae; genus Chanodichthys; species Chanodichthys erythropterus. Next base: position 31,959,303 of record NC_090237.1, read on the forward strand.
TTTTTTTTAACATTATTGAATTTAATATTTTAATTTTCACAAGCTATTTTTAAATACTGTATACTGAAATTACACCTGTTTTAACTTTTAACTATTTTTATCTATTATTTTAAAATAGACTCATTTTAAGCATAAAGTACGTGTATTATTTTATTTTATTTTTTATTTTTACATAGGCTAACTGAGGCTAACCTTCACGTACGTAGACGTGTGTGTGGAAATTGATGTGTTGTGGACGTTTAAAATTGTGCGAAACAATCTCGCACCCTGTTGAGGCTCTGTTATAAAACATACAAACAGCATGAATAGTTAGTATAGTTAGCGATAACGCTGTTTATTTTAATGTTTGACTATAATGGCGCTTATTTGCTCTGGTCCAGATCCAGATTACGTTCCTCATGAAGTAGCGGCACGCGCGACCGAGTAGCTGCACAATTTCTCCAGCAGGCTGCTGTACGCTCGTCTGGCTTTTTGCAATGTCGTTTTGAACAAGCTGTAAAACGGGACATTTCCAGGGACAGTTCCAGTCAGGGGACAGAACACCAAAAACCGGTCTGCAGATGGTCACCAACAACCATGGTCACCCTATTTTTTAAACAGTTCTGACCAAGTCCAACTCCGCTCCACATTTGGATTGACAGCCGTCACAACCAACTAATGACCGTATTTACTCCTTTCTTTTCAACTATTGGATAGGATTTAAAAAATGGCTGTTGTATTTGTGTAAGGCGGGATGTAACATTGGTCGAAGCGCTGTTGAATATAGGTGAAAAACTATGCAGCAAAAAGAATAAATAAAATGCTTTCTTAAAAAGGCAAAACAATGCATGCACGTTTTTTTTTTTAATAGTATAATTAACAACCACCAGACTGATGAAAATGCGGGACATTTTCTCAGTATGCGACGTGCGGGACAAGGAGTCAAAATGCTGTGCGGTACAACACAAAGCGGGACGGGTGGTCACCCTACACTACGTCTTTGTGGAGCTGATGGGCCAGAAGTAAGAGGTGAAACTGAGGGATCCACACACCAAGGTGGAGCTGATGACTGGGTGGATTCTAAGGTGGATTCGAGCAGCATGGTGGAACCATTGGATGAGCCAAGGAGCTGAAAGGAGACAGCAGAGGCGAGGCCGTGGAACTGGTTGTCTTTGGCAGTGGAGGAAGGAGAGGGAACTTGGGGCTGGGCAATGAAGACTTGGAGCCAGGCTTGTCCAGTGACGACTTGGAGCCGGGCTTGTCCTGCGACAACGATGACTTGGAACTGGACAGGACCAATGGTGGTGACAAGGCTTGAATGTAGGAGGGCATCAGGGTACCAAGGAGTTCACATGAGGAGGTACAGAGTTCAGGGGCATGAGGATGAGTGGAACTCCATTCCACAATGTCAAACTCCACCAGCACTCCATCAGGGATGAACATCAATACCAGCTCACACATCTGGTCCGACCTGACAGGCTTCAGCTCTGGGTCTGTGGTGGACTCTGATTTCTGGTTCATACTCATGGCGAGTGGGCTCTGGGATGAACACTGGTTCAGACTCAAACTCCAGGACGGAAATTGGGGCCAGCTCACACATCTGGACAGACTCGGCAGACTCTGGCTTTGTAGTGGGCTTTGGCACTGGCTTTGGGTTCGTAGCGGGTGTGAGGAGTGAGGAAAGACTATAGGGACTATAGAAGTTCCAAGGCAGGTGGGGTCACTGAAAACAGGATAACTGCTGACTGGATGATGGTGGGAGTGGGCTGGGGAGGGTGAGGCTGAGAGGCAATGTTCTCATCTTCTATTTCTCTAACCATGAATGGCAAGCCAGTCACAGAGTGCAAAATCCATGTACTGTGCCAGCATGCAGGTGGTAGCTCCCGCTGACAGTAGTTGGAACAGGCGGTCATCCAGCCCACTCCAAAAACAGGTCTTTAAAGTGCAGTCGCTCCATCACACATGGTGGTCCACTGGACGGCCATCCAGAGAAAGGGAGAAGATGGCTTGGATGACATGATGACTGGAGGATGACTTGGATGATGTAACAGCAGTAGCTAGCAAGATAGTCAGGAACATCAAGCCGGTAAGTAGCAAGGTGAATAGTCTGTAGCATCAGGCGAGGTCAGACGTAGAGATTAGTTCCAGTTGTGTGTAGTTAGGTGCTAAGGAGCATGGTGGGAATTGTAGTTTGTGACAGTCATATATTTATATCTAAACTGAAAATTTTACATTGTAAAGAAACAAAAAATTAAATGTAAATTTAAGTGTAGATATAAATAATATTAGATAAGTAAGTAAATAAGTTTTCACATTAGCGTTTAAGGGCACTTAATGTGCTTAAAATTCATGAAATATCATGACAGCAACAAAAACAAAAAAATCATTGATGAAAAACACAACCGCTTAGTTTTTTCTTCTACTTTTTACTTGATTTCTGTAAAGGTTTAAGTATTTATGCAGCACTATCAATAGACCAAATTTATGAGTGAGTACTCAGGTTAAATTTCAATATTTCCAGAGGAAAACCTGACCAGACAGTTTATTTTATAAATGCTTTGTGTCTGCAATTTCAGAAGTCGTGACATAAATAAATAGAGAGCTTAATGGAGTCTGTAGAAAGTGGAGATCAGTAGGTCAGTGTCCATCTGCTGGACTCATCCTCTTCCTGTGGCGTCTTGATTCAGACACGGACAGACATTAAATGGGAGAGCGGTATGACCATCCGTAAGGAAGACAAAGAGTAAAAAAAAAGAGGTGTGGGGCAGAAAATAAAGTCTGACAGAGACAAACGAGAAAGAGATTTGGTATAACATAGTATAATGTGTAATATCAGCTGATAGAAGGCATATACACTACCATTCAAACATTTTTTGTTTTACAGAAATTGATACTTTTATTCAGCAAGGATGCATTAAACTAATGAAAAGTGAAGAAAAGAGAAGCTACAGGATATCCTTTAGAATGTGTCGATGCTAAAAATGCACGCAAGCAACAGTTGTGGCAAAAACATCTCTGGTTTCACACCTTTAATTATACTTCAAAAACCGTTTGCAGTCACGCTTTAAAATGACACTTCAAGGTCAGACTCTGAGCTTCTGTTTCTTCAAACTATTCAAAGCAGGGAACATTTGCACAGAAGGCAACAGAGGATCAGAGAATGACACCAGTCAGCAGACACACTGTGTTACTCTGCAATTTGTGAGCATTGTGCAGCCTAACAATTAATACAATATGTGACATTTCTTTACTGATTTGTTTGTTATTCTTTCAAAAGACATGACTTAATGTCGCCTTCCTGTGAGGGGAAATGCTTAATGGCGCACTTGCTAGTATGTGTGCTCCTGTCTGCCTCGCTGCTGAGTTGTTTGTATCTGTAAGCTCCGTATATAGCCTTCCTTCCATCATTCCTTGTTGTTTATATTGTTAAATACATCTTACTCATCACCATATATCAGATATTGTCTAATATTGCTTACCATATTAACCTGACATCGCTAGCTTTAATCTAAATCATTATTGCTATCACCACGTGCTAGCATTTCGCTGTCAGACACGACTGGAACTTCAAAAAAAGAGCCTTTAAAAAAAGAGCTTTTTGGCAGCAAAGCCACCAGATGGGTTTGATGCACACATGGATAAAAAGTACCCCATGCCCACAGTTAAATATACAGTACTGCTGGATCTTTCATGCTGTGGGCCTGTTTTTCTGCTGGAGGTCCTGGACATCTTGTTCAGATACATGGCATCATGGATTCTGTCAAATACTAACAGATAAAAATCAAAACCTGACAGCTTCTGCTAGAAATCCAATAATGGGCCGTGGTTGGATTTTCCATCAGGACAGAGATCCAAAACAAACATCAAAACCAACACAAAAATGTGTCACTGAGCACAAAATGAAATTGAAAGTGCTCTTCCTCTGAAGCAAATACTCCCACAATTATTCCTCACTGCATCTCATTCTCAAAATGATGCACTGTACATGGATCTGACTAGGCTTGATGCGATTTTCCAAGCTGATGCGGGCGTTCACTCTCTGTTGCATGTATCGCCTCAGAATTTGTGTTTGAATAGAGCGCATGCTCTGTGGGCATGGCCGCATTAGTGGATAATGAGCTGACTCGCGAACGACTGACATCTCTTTCAAACAGATTACATAAAAAGAGAATATTTGTTTTCAATTTGACTTACATGATTTAAAACCTGACATTTCAGCATTTCTTTAGACGTGTCTCATGTTTATGTGATTAGTATTCACTAAGTTAGAGTTAATTTTCTGAGGACTATCAGAATGGACTTCATTCAGAGAGAGACCGAGTCCGGGTGCTGAATCGGCCTGCCTGCAGTCCAGATCTTTAACCTATAGAGAAAAATATGTCAAAGACGACCACAAACTCTTCAACAGCTGGAAACATATATCAGGCAAGAAGGGGACCAAATTTCAACACCAAAACTCCAGAAACTCATAACCTCGAAGCCCAGACGTCTTCACACTGTTTTGAAAAGCAGAGGAGATGCTACACCATGGTAAACATGCATCCATCCCAAATATTTTGAGACCTGTAGCATGCATCAAATCTGAAATGAGCTCATTTTGTGCATAAAATTGCAAAAATTTCTCAGTTTGTTACGTTATCTATGTTATCTATGTTCTATTGTGAATAAAATATTGGCTTATGTGATTTGAAAGTGCTTTAGTTTTAATTTTATTCAATTTGACGGTGTCAGTTTGTAGGAGAGACTAAGCATCTGCACACATACACATTCAAACGCACATACCTATAGACTAAACACATTAATTAACGACAAGAACGCATTAAAAGTCTTCAGTTTTCAGTTAAAAAGGTGTCATTTAAGCGGCCCCTAAGTTAATAAATAATGATTTTTATAACGGAAGTGATTCAATCAAAAACGTACTTTAGCTCAATAATAACTTTTTCCTAGAGCTGTTGTAAAGCCAAAATAATCGCTGTCCATTATGGAAACAGCATAATAATAATGTGTTTCAGATAACATACTATTTTGAGTTTCTGTTGATTAAATCAATTGCCTTCATTGTATTAACTCAAATTTTTAATTTCAGTGAACTCAAAATTTTAAGGCAACCAGGTAACTTACTTTTTAAGTTAAACAAACAATTCTTTTTTACAGTGTACTGATCTATATATATATATATATAATTCTCATAAATAAATAAATATACATTCTTAATTTTTTCCCAATGTAGAAATAAGGCTCAACTCATTCAAGTCGCCATGAAATCAAAATAGACAACTCTTATTTTTTTATGGACTATTTCAATGTTTATTATAAATGATTTATCCGTACAAATCATTATTTTCTCAAATTCATGTGCCCTCGTAATCTTGAATCAAAATAACTTCCCCTCCCTCTTGCAGCTCATTTCTTCTCTTCTCTGAAGATGTTTACTGACACAAGGGCAGGACAACCTGTCACTCACATGAGATCACCAATAACAAACCACAACTATCCAACCATCCAATCAATTCCCAATGGACTAAATCAAGCCCAACATTTGTTCTTGTTCGAGCAGCCACTTCACTCCGATATACGTCACAATAGGGAGGTTATTGCAACTTCCGTTTCATGTCGACTTTAATGCTGCAGTTAGGAAGATTTGATGGTCAAGGCATAAAACTGCAAGTTATGGAGAAACAATGTTTTGTGCAAAGTCACATTTACCTCTGATCATCAAATTTCCTTTGGCAAACCAACTATTTTATAATTTTTGCTTCTGTGCGAACTGTGCTTCACACACTTTGCTACACCATTGATAACAGACAATGGGATGTAACCGCACCTTTGACATAACGTAAAAAAAAAAAAAAAAGACAAATCTGTAAAATAAATTCTTTTTAGCATTGTAAACAATTTAGGCATTGCTGACATTCAACAATGCTAGATATTGATAGATATCTTATATCTCAAGCAAGAAAAATACCATCTCTGGGTCAGTTTTTTAATGCTTTGTAGCCTCCGATATATTGCCATCTCTGAAAAGCTCTCTAAACAAGGTTTCTTTGTTTTAACAACGGATGTTGGTTGCCTTTTTGAGCTATACATTGTGTTAAAACTGTTGTTTATTTGTTATGTCTGCAAGTTGTCAGAACTAACACATCTCCCACCTCAACCACACATTTCGCTGTACTGTATTTTTCTTTGCTTAAGGACATGATGTAACCATGTCCTGCAAAATACAACCCGACATTATAAGCTTATAAACTTTGTAAATCAGGGTAAGGCCTGCATACAATTTTGAACACTGATATATGTATTTGTTCAAAAAATAAAAAAAAGTAACAATTTTTTTTTTTTTTTTTAATTGTAGGCATCGTGAACATTTTTGTTTCTGCATTTTTCATGGCATCAATTTACAATAAGCTCTCAATACTTAAAGTGCCCCTATACTATTTTAAAGATTTCTAATTTTGTTTTGGATGTCTTCAAAACATCCATTACCATAACTGAATCTCAGCTCAGCTTCCTCAGTACTTGATGCACAGTGATACAAAAAGTAACCATGGCATCGGTTTAATATCAATTTGAGCCTGTGTTATGTGCTGCAAAGTGGATTTGCTTTCGCAGCGCAGAAAACAGTGTCGACAACACAAACCAAACTCTTTCAGGCCTCAGATAGAACTACAGTAGACGTTGTCTGTGGGCAGCCAGTTTGTGCAAATTAATTACAAACCTATTTAGGTTTGAGCAGGAAGTGAGATTGGAATTACTGGCGACTCGTTTCAGGCATTTCAGAATCGGTTCTTTCTTTAGAGAGACAATAACTCCATTTATGTGCACTTTGATCTTTGAAACTCTGTAGACCTTTTACATTCTCAAACACTCTGCATGAAAGGTAATATCTGAAAAAGCATAACAGCATTAACTAACATTAATGAACAGTTAGCACTAAAAGTTGCACTATTTATTAATTTTTGTTAATGTAAGTTCATAAAAATACAACTGGTCACTAAGTTCATGTCAGCTCAGGTACATTAAATAATATTAAAACAACCTTTGATGTTTTATAATAATATTAGTAAATGTTGAAGTTAACATTTACTAAGATTAATAAATGTTTTATAATCGTTTTTCATTGCCAGTTAACAATTGGAACCTAATTGTAGAGTGTTACCATGTTGATTTATAAATATAGCTTACTTGTTAATTGTTAATTTGTGTTTGTTCATTATACATTGATAATAATTTATGTGAAGTGTTCAAAATATTAGCATCTGTAAAATTAACATAAACCAAGATTAATAAATAATAGTTCATGACACTGTTTTTCTTATTGTAAAGTGTTACTAACATCATTTACACAAAACAGAAATCTATCTTAGTGCTTGAAAATGATTTTATGTTATAAAGTTTTAATGAATGTTAAGGCAAGTACACTGTAAACCCAAACTAACTTATATCTTTTACTCAAAATATGCCCAAAAAGTTTAACTAACTATTATTTTTGAGTTAATTCATTATTAAGTTAACACTAAATATTTTTTTTTTTTTTTGAGTTTTTACAGTTTAGAGTTCAGAGAATTTGAAAAAATAGATTCAACCATAATCAAATATTTTAATGTCAAACATTCGCCCTATAGTGGCATTTTTTACCAAAATTTGACATCATCACTGGACTTGCAGATGCTTTCCTTCCACACAGATACCCAGACATTCGCAGGGCAGTTGGATTCGACAGTAGGTCAATTCAAGTCCATATACATGCATTTTTATTTCGATAGCTACAAAAAAAAAAAAAAAAAATGCAAGTATTCAGCTGTTTATAATAATGTTGCAGACTGGTCTAATTATAGTTGGTATCGGCTATACTCGCATCCTACCGTTATCCACACAGTAAACCCTAACACTCAAAATAAATAATTGGTTTGAGTAGGACAAACTTAAATTAAACGAATTAGTTCAGTTTAATGAACTGTTATGGGTATTTAGAACTTTCTTTTTTCTTTCAAGTTCACAGAACTGATATATTAAGTAAACTGAACTGTTTCATTGTTTTGAGTTGTATGAACTAATTTCTTTTAATTTAGACGAACTTAAAGGTGCTCTAAGTGATGTCACGCGTTTTTAGGCCAAAACATTTTTTGTCACATACAGCAAACATCTCCTCACTATCCGCTAGCTGCCTGTCCCCTGAACACACTGTAAAAAAATGCGGTCTCTGTAGTCGCCACAAGCTCTGAAAACGGCAACAAAAACAAACTGGTGCAGCCTGGACCACGAATCATAATAAACATGCTCCAGCCAATAACCGACAAGAATGATTTTAAATGCGCTTTCATGACTGTTTCAGGAAGCACGGAAGGGAGAAGGAGGAGGGAGGGTCTAGCTAGCCTCTGTTTTGTTTGACAACACTTCGAACGTCAACCGGAAGTTACTCCACCCAGGATCACGTAGGACACCTTTAAAGGGTTAGATCACCCAAAAATGAAAATTCTGTCATTTATTACTTATCCTCATGCCGTTCCACACCCGTAAGATCTTCGTTAATCTTCGGAACACAAATTAAGATATTTTAGTATTTTAGCATTATCTGATGGCTCAGTGAGGCCTCCATAGGGAGCAATGACACTTCCTCTCTCAAGATCCATAAAGATACTAAAACATATTTAAATCGTTTCATGTGAGTACAGTGGTTCAATATTAATATTATAAAGCGACGAAAATATTTTTGGAGCGCCATTTTTGGAACGGCATGAGGGTAAGTAATAAGTGACAGAATTTTCATTTTTGGGTGAACTAACCCTTTAAGTTTAACTGAAACTGGGCTGGGATTTCTATTTCCCAGCATGCTTTGCCCATGGCACTCGAAAGAGAGAGTAAATGCTAAAATTAAGTGTTATGTAATGTTTTTTGTGCAAGATGAATGTTAAGTGGGAGATTTAGTAGTGATGAACTCTCTGGGGTCCGTTAACGCGCCGGCGCGCTTTGAGGGATTTTTTTCAAATTGCAGCAAAACAGACTTAAAATACTATTGTCATTTCTTGTCATAGACACACAAGTAATATATCAATTTAAACTATATAATATCTTCTTTTATTTGTGTACACTCAAAACACAATGTTGTACTTTTTGTAAAATAAAGAAAACTAACATGTGTGATCTCTCGTCTCCCTCTGAACAAAGTCCAATCTGATAGTTCTCAGAAAATGAACTGTAACTTATGAATACTAATGACAAAAAAAATGACACTTACGTCTAAAGAAACATTGAAGTGTCAGGTTTTAAATCGTGCAAGTCAAATCGAAAACAAACATTCTGTGTTTATGTAATCTGTATGAAAAGAGAGCCATGTCAGAAGTCTGTGATTCAGCTCATTATCCACTAATGCGGCCACGCCCACAGAGCCAGCGCTATTCAGATGCAAATTCAGAAGCAATACTTGTATGCATTGTCTCAATCGTGTATTTATTGTCTTGAAAAGTGTTTATTTGGATGTTAAAGCCATGGTTAGAGATCTCTAGAAGACATGCCGTTAGTTCCTGGTTCCTTTTCTTCTTTATATGAATTTGTGGCCTAAAGGTGTACAGAGCGCCCTCCTGCTGCAAGTATGAATTGAAAACACAGTATCCAGCACTCATAGTGATGACAATGAATATATTGAATAAATATTACTCCTCAGTATAGAAAATTGACATAAATATAAGAATCCATCAATATCTCTCCAAATGTGCATGCTTTTAAGCTAAAAGCCTATATGAAATGTCATAAAGGTAACATAACTGTTCAGACACTTTGCATCAGAGAAATACATTATATTTTAAAGAATATAATAGAATACGTTATTTTAAATTGTAATAATATTTCACAGTATTGCTGTTTATGATGAGCTGAGACATTATTACAGAGGGTTTTTCACAGCCTACCTGACTGAAAGGCCTCATTAATATGCAAGGTATTTCAGGTCATTATTATGTGATTATTTTGTCTCCTCAGGTGTAAATGGCCCATTATTCATGATGATTCACGCCTCCACGCATACTGTGTTTCTTGACAAAATGTGTCTTACAAAACTAAATCAATATATTGTTTTATATGAAGGAGTAGGCAGCATAATTTTTACATAATTCTGAAGCAAAAACTCTAGTCTACAACCTCCAACACCCAGAAGTCTTGTCAATACAGATTTAATATACTTTTTTTGGCCTTATTTCAGTGACTTAAGTTTTTCGTTTTTTTTCTTCAATAACCACGCATAAACGTTATTCCTGCAAAAACATGTACATACATGTTCCTCACATATTATGGTAGCCTAGTTTGTGCTGAATACAGTGTAATGACACTTGTGTCATTAATATGTTTATGAACAACTGAAAAAAGCACAAATGTCAGGGCATGTCAAAACTTCTCCAGGCCCCAAATCAGCCTCAGACTCCAGAGGGTTAATGTTTTGTTATGCTAATTTAGATAAGTTTCTGTTAATGTGGGGTTTTTGGAGAGTTAAGCCACGCACACACTTAACGATTGAACACATGAACACTACACACTCATTCAGCAAATGCTATTGTTAACATGTTAGCAAATTAGCAAGTTAGCATTTTTTTTTAATTAGCTTGTTCTAGCTAGCTAATTTCACACTAATAAAAATGTTTACAATGGTGTTACCGGATAATCTTAAGTTAAATGTATGAGTGTACTCAAACATTTCCAGAAAATGTTTCACTACAGTAGTACAAAATAAAAAATCTGCCAGTTCTGCTTACTTAAACTTTGAATTTCTTACCGATTGCCTCATTTTTATTTATTTATTTATTTATTTATTTTTTGTGAGTTTTGCCAACTTATTTGGGTTTACAGTGTACTTAAAACTTTGAGTTGCATTAAATTAAGATGAGCAAAACACTAAATATATATTGATTTAAATTATTTGTAATTTACAGTTATTCAAAAAAAAAGTTAGTACAACGTATCCATGTTTACAGTGAATATATTTTAGGTGACTGTTTTTATTTTATTTTTTTAATGATTTTTTTTTTAAAGCACAAACATATCATGTAGTCTGTCAGTTAACATGAGCTCATACAACTTCTTTACCCTTTTTTGAAGTAAACAAATAGTGCTTTCCTATGCAAAACATGCAGCCACAATGCTGTTATTAGGTTGCTAAGTAGTGGTTTTTACCCTGTTGTTGTGCGGTTACTGGGGTGTTTTGGATGGTTGCCAGGTCATTGCTTAATAAACCCAATTCTTGATATTTTAAGGCTCAGGTCCCTCCTTCAATGTAATTCTGTTGTCTCTGCTTAGAAAGCCATGTATTTATTATTATTTATTATATGTAACAGATAAATAATACACAGAGGTGACCTTGCAGAAATGAGAACAGAACAGTCTGAAGTGCACAGTATCTACCATCTCTTCTTCTCTGAGCTCTAATCGAGTCATTGGTCATAGACACTGTCTGTTTCACCGTAACTTGCTTACAATAACGTCTAAATTACACTAAATATAATTCATAACATCCAAGGACTGTGGAGGCCATTATCTAACATCACAAATGAAGGGCTCCTGCCACATTCATTGTACTGTAAGTGAATGGAAAAAGAATGGAACAGTACTTTTTTATTGAAAATGTATCCTTTTGTGTTCCACAAACAAAGTCATATATGGGTTTGTAGCAACAACGATCCCTTTTATTCAACATCTCAGCCGAAACTGAGCAGCCTAAAACCACATTAACAGGAACAGGGGTCTTTCAGAATGAGTGTATGGGTTACTATCGTATTTACAATTCTTGCGCTGCACATCCTTATATGTTTATCTTTGTCTCTCATAAGACATCGAGCTTCGACTTGAGGTAAACGAGGACAATTAAAAATGGCTAAAGGGCCTAGACTTGGTCCTTAAGGCACTCCATGTGGCTTTCAGATAAGGCTTCAATGCTGGCCCAGCATTTCCTCAAGAGCACAACTGGGGGCATTTATCTGCGCACCAAGCGCCTCAACAGTCAGCCAGAGACCACTTGTAAATCAAGTAGAGTTCAAGCAAAACCACAAACTGACTTTGAGTCCTCTCAGGCTTGGCAAGAGTGTGGCAGCATTCCTTTAGTTTGAATAATTTAACCAGGATTTATACACAGGTTTGAACAGGTTTTTGTTTTCAAGTGCACGGTTTGAGCATTTCCTCATGTAATATTAACACTCATACTTGAATGGTCCACCTAACTAAGCAAACAAAACAAGAAACACTATATTATTATCAACTTCAAAAACAGATGTACTGTTTAGTGGAAACCGTGATACATTTTTGATTTTTTGATGAATATAAAGTTCAAAAGAACAGCATTTATTAGAATATATTTGTAAAAGTCTAACTTTGCTTTCACTTTTGATCAACTGAATGCATCCCTGCTGGATAAAAAAAAATAAAAATATTAAAAAAAACAAAAAACTTACTGACCCCTATATATAATATATAGGCATAATGTAATGCACAGTCACTGTTCAGTACAGCACACACCAAATTCACGTTGTGGTCTAGATGATGGTAAACTCATTACATAGCTACTTATTTAAGTTTATTTTATGTGAAAAAAAGCCTGTAAAGTGATATAACAGGGAGGAAAATATTAATAATGTGTCCCCCAAAACAACATATGCTGCAGTGTGCTGCATAAAATAATTTCAACCTAAAAATGACAGCATATCAGCGATCTCACAATATGAAATCTACTGTAATATGTGAAAAACATTCAGTAAAAGTGTTTTGCGTTCTTTCAGTCGATGACAGGGTTTCCTTTCAAGATAAACCTGATCATTGGAACAAATCTTCATGAAATTGAGGTTATTTCCGCATGGTGAAAATCTGATTTTATTTACGAAGCCTTTACAAGCTCCTCAATTTCCCTGCAAGAGCTTGCATCTACACATTCTGTATTCCACCTAGTGGTCATAAAAAGAGATGCATTTTCTCTATGACCTTCTTGGGCAAATAAAAAAAAAAGAAAAAAGTGTGCGAGGATTAGTAAGTGGATTCAGATGTGTTTTTACAGCTGTTGCTACATTATGCTTATATATTGTACAATATATCGGTGCAAGTAAGTTCAGTAATTTAAAATAACTTTTTTCTTTTATTCAGCAGGGATGCATACAATTGTATATTATATATATTATATATAATATATATATATATATATATATATATATATACAGTCAAACCAAAAATTATTCAGACATTTTTTTATATATTTTTATTAGTGGGTGCTAATGGCTGCAGCAGTGCAATGATATTACGCAGCGTCTCTCACAAATGTCTTCATGGTTGCAAGGCACGTTCCCTGTGCAAGCAGGGGCTCACGTGCGCTGCGTAATATCATTGCACTGCTGCAGCCATGGAACGGCAGCAAAGTTCCTTGATTATTACGCCCGAATGAGAGTATAGTTCTTGATTATTACGCCTGAATGAGAGTATAGTCTTAGTACACGATTTAACTACAGAAGAGTCAAGTTTTAAATAGGAAAAATATCAAAACTCTTTGGTCATTTTTAAGCGCGATGCTAACGGTCTAATCAGATTCAATGAACTATGCTAAGCTATGCTAAAAGTGGTACCGCCAGACCTGAGATCGGCTGAATGGATTTGAAAACGGTAAAACTCAACTGTTTAACTCTAGGGGAGTTGGAAAATGAGCCTATTTTCAAAAAAAGTGGAGTGTTCCTTTAAGTATTTCTAACATAATTAGGTGACATAACATATGTGTGTGGTGTGTTGTGTTGTGTGTTGTGTAGGAGTGTGTGTGTGTAGGTGTGTGTGTGTGTGTAGGTGTGTGTGTGTGTGTGAGACCCTGGACCACTAAACCATAAGGGTTTGAGATTTATACATTATCTGAAAGCTGAATAAATAAGCTTTCCATTGATGTATGGTTATGTTAGGATAGGACAATATTTGGCGGAGACACAACTATTTGAAAGTCTAGAATCTGAGTGCAAAAAAAAAAAAAAAATCTAAATATTGAGAAAATCGCCTTTAAAGTTATCCAAATGAAGTCCTTAGCAATACATATCCACTCACAAAAATATTTTTTTTATATATTTACAGAAGGAAATGTACAAAATATCTTCATGAAACATGATATTTACTTAATATCCTAATGATTTTTTGCATAAAAGAAAAATCAATCATTTTCATCCATACAATGTATTGTTGGGCTATTGCTACAAATATACCCATGCAACTTAGGACTGGTTTTGTGGTCCAGGGTCACACACACACACACACACACACACACACACACACAAAGCTGAATTTTCAGCATCATTACTCCAGTTTTCAATGTCACATGATCCTTCAGAAATCAATCTAATATGATGATTTGATGCTCAATAAACATTCATGATTATTATCAATGTTGAAAACAGTTGTGTACTTTTTTTTTTTAATTCTTTGATGAATAGAACGTTCAAAAGAACAGCATTTATTTAAAATAGAATATTTTCTAACATTATAATTGTCTTTACTGTAACTTTTGATCAGTTTAACTCATCCTTGATGAATAAAAGTATTGATTAATTTTATTTCTATCTCCCAAAAATAAAATTAAAATTCTTACTGACCCCAAACTTTTGAACGGTAGTGTATAATGTTACACAAGATTTAGATTTCAGACAAATGCTGTTCTCCTGAACTTTCTATTCATCATAGCATCATGAAATAAAAATGTAAGTAACTGTTTTCAACATTGATAATAATCATAAATGTTTCTTGAGCATCAAATCATCATATTAGAATGATTTCTGAAGGATCATGTGACACTGAAGACTGGAGCAATGATGCTGAAAATTCAGCTTTGATCACAGGAATAAACATAAAAAAACAGCTGTTTTAAATTGGAATAATATTTCACAATATTACTGTTTTTGTTTGTATTTTTAATCAAATAAATGCAGGCTTGGTGAGCAGAAGATACTTCTTTTAAAACATTAAAAAAATAGCACTAACCCCAAAGGTATATATATATATGTTGACTATGTTGACAGGTGAGATTCATATGCTTTTCTTTAATGTTTATTTAAGGGACTTTTCTTTAATGTTTATTTAGTCACTTCCAAATATTTAGTCATTCCTATTTAGTCATTCTTCCAAATATCTTTCTTTGTGTTCAGCAGAACAAAGAAGCTCATACACGTTTGGAACTACTTAAGGGTGAGTAAATGATGAAAGAATTTTCATTTTTAGGTAAACTATCCTTTTAACTTATCCGGCTTCAACAAGACATAATCATAAATGCATTTTTGAGAACGAGACAATGATTGATTTCTGTTATTAAACAAAAATGTGTTACCATGGACACCTTTATTGTTACACGTTACAAATGAAATGTTGACCTGTTGTGTCATAAAAACAGCACGCTATGACATCACTCAACACGTTTGATCACACGTTTGAAAGGCGGTCTTAAGAATAAACTGCAACAGGCTTTTAGAATTAGAAATCACTTTAATGCAACATTTTCATGGCTTATGATAAGAAATATTCAAAATCAAATACAAATAAAACTTATTTACAAGTACTAAAACACACTTGAGCTGCTAGTGTTCATCCACCATTTTCTCAAGTTCATTTATCCAGTCACAGGGACACTCCTCTTCAAAATCCCTGCAGTCAGGAGAGTAATGTGAGGTTTATAGGAACTAATGGGATGGGTGGAGATTTGAGACACAGTACTGAGAGAGGGAAAACAGGAGAAACTCACGTGTCTTCATCATCTGAGCGCGGCTCCAGTCTACTGAAGTCTGTGATTGTCTCCTCAAGGCCATCCACTTTGTCTCCAGGCTCTGGGCTTAAAAAACCTGTGGAGAAAATAATCTGATTACACACAGGCACTATGTGTTACACTTTTATTTTAAAGAATACAGCATTAGAGCAAATTTCCAGCTTAAATATTAAAAACAAATAGAAAATATAACAATAAATAGACATACTGTTCACAAAAAAAAGTTTTAGATTTTATTTTATTATTTTGTTGTTATTTTAAAATCTAAATTATTATTTTTTTTAAATTATTTTGTGAGCTTGGGATACAGTATCTTATATTTTGTATCTAATGCAGTGCCATATCTAAAATACTTTTTTTCACTCCTCCACGTTGCTCTGCTGTAGTTGTTATCAGTGTAATAAATCACTCTTCAGATTTAGGTCACCATGAAATGACTCACAAAAAACATTTTGGGTTTTTACTGAGAGAGTAAGTAGGCATTATCTGACCACATTGCATGTATGCAAACTAAATGAACTTTAGTCTTCCCTGGCAAAAGATAATATTTATCTACAATATCAAACACCTACAGAGAATGAAATGGGAACGTAGGCCGCAAATTAAGATGCCACATAGAAATGGAAAACTATAAAATGTACTTTTTTTTAAAAAAAGTGTAAACTACCTATAAAAATTTTGGGGTCAGATTTTTTTGAAAGAAAAAAAAAAATCAACAAGGACATTTAAATATAAAGACAGTAAATACTTTTACAATGTTACAAAAAAAATCAATTTCAAATAATAGTTAGTAGTTAGATGTAGATTAGGTACAGAAGTTGAATAAAGTAATCAAATGTAAAATAGCACTGCATAGTCTTCACTGTATAAATTAAATATAGATGAATCCTTATTAATAAAATTATAGAAGTTATTCAGTCAAGAGCATTGTGTGAATTTTTTGCAGCATTAAAACATTAAATGTAACATTAAAACACAGACAGCAGCAGGAATATTAGGCTGCTGTCACTTTAAGACTAATGCACAGATCCAATATACTGCTACACCTGTGCTTACTTTCTGTTTACATTCACTTAAGACATAACCAACTATGTTTAGGATACTCGCCAAGACGGGCATTTTACATCATTTTGTGTGAAATTGTTCATTCAAACACAAGATGTGAAAAAGCTCAGCAGGCAATGAAATTATATCTGCGTTAACTTCTTTTTTGCCTCTAACTCAATTACAGGTGACTGTAATCGTACAATTCACTAGCCATCGGCTAATAGGACATTTTTTAGTTGCCTCTCATGAAAATTGGTTACATATGCGACTGATTTACATGCATTGTAGAGGGTTGATTTTACATTTTTCTTTCTATAAAAGTCTACTGCTGTACGTTCAGAAGGTCTTCCAGGTTTGTGGAATTGCACACAGAGACCAGCCACTAATCATGTGACTATCATTGAAAACTGAGACACACACTCAAGATTTACTCTTCAGAAGTGTTTTCTCAGGATTGCCACACTGCATATCTAATCAGCTCCTGACGAACACATTAATTATTATTTGAATTATCACTCAGTGAGTCATTTAACCTTGTATTACTATCTCTAGAAGGCTTTTATTTCAAACACATTAAAATGTACACATTCACGTCATTTCATATTTATATGCAATGCAGGGATTTCCCAACTTTCTTGTCAGCAGAAGCTCTTTGCCCTAATATATTTACTTGAAGATTTTGAAGATTACTTAGATTCTATGTTAATAAGTTAGGTTAATAATAAAATTAAGCAAATAATAAATAACAATAACAAGTTCACTGTTCTCTGATGACTGTTAATGGTCACAGGTAAACAAATATTTTAAAATCTTTTTTAGCAAATGTTGTATTTTGATTGTTTTAATTAAAAAAAAAAAAATTGATTATATTTATTTTTTTATTTATTATGATTTACTTACTTTAATAGCTTTTCATGAAAATCATGGACCCCAGTTTGGGAAATCCCGACGTAATATAATTTTCAATGCACTTTATGTTGTTGATAAAGAATGGAATATATTTTCTTTCTCTTTCTGTTCCTATATCAATATGGTACAAGATTATCCTATTCAAATCAATGTGATAAACAAGTCAGGTCAAAAGTAATCTAAAAAGAATCAAAAAGTAGTCAGTACCTAAAATGAGATTAATCTAGATTTCATTACTAACTAAAAATGTTGTCACGTAATTTGGAATCAGTAACTGACTACAATTTGTAAGTAATCTACCCAGCTTTGATCCGAGCAATGTGGATATGTTTGCACCAACTCTTCAGTTCGGCACTAACCAGTCAAGTCACATCATGTTCATCTATTTTGCTCTTTATACAGTAGATTTCTTTAAATAAAGCAGCTTTACAGTATTCAAAATGGTAAAACAGTCACAATGTCGCCTTCCATTAGAATTATAACTAAATTTTCTACTATAAAACGGCTCTCCATTGTGTTCATATTTTTACTTGTAAATGTCTGACCTTGACCTACTGAATAGAAGAAATGAACAGGAGAAGATTTCAGCGTCAAAGAAGGTGGAGCCTCAGAGCCACACCTGCTTATTACGTAATCACAACTGACCAATGGTAGTTTGAAGCTGCTTATCAGCTGGAGCGAATTTTTTCAGAATGTTAACTTAGGCAAACTGTTTGTAACTTATGAAACGAACACAAAACAAACTTGATTTTGTTCAAAATTATGTCACACCAATTCATTATTCAATACTGCTTGTTCACTCCACTGTTATTAAAGGGTTAGTTCACCCAAAAATGAAAATTCTGTCATTAATTACTCACTCTCATGTCGTTCCACACATGTAAGACCTTCGTTCATCTTCGGAACACAAATTAAGATATTTTTGATGAAATCCAATGGCTCAGTGAGGCCTCTATTGCCTTCATGAAGCTTCGAAGCTTTACGAATCTTTTGTTTCAAATCAGTGGTTCGCGCGTATCAAACAGCTAAAGTCACGTGATTTCAGTAAACGAGGCTTCGTTACAGCATAAGTGTTTCGAAATTTTGAATGGTTCACCACTGGGGGGCGTGACTTTGGCAGTTTGATACACGCTCCGAACCACTTATTCGAAACAAAAGATATGTAAAGCTTCTGAAGTATGTCAACGTAAAGCTACGTAAAGCTTTGAAATCGCCCATCACTAGATATTGTTGAATAAAGTCGTTATTTTGTTTTTTTGGCGCACAAAAAGTATTCTTGTCACTTCATAACATTAAGGTTGAACCACTGCAGTCACATGAACTATTTTAAATATGTCTTTAGTAGCTTTCTGGACATCTAAAAGTGTTAATGATCTTGCTGGCAATGGAGGCCTCACTGAGTCATCGGATTTTATATTTTATATTAAAAATATCTTAATTTGTGTTCCAAAGATGAACTAAGGTCTTACAGATGTGAAACGACATGAGGGTGAGTAATTAATGACAGAATTTTCATTTTTGGGTGAACTAACCCTTTAATGTCATAAACTCTGTTTCCTGATGTATGTCATGTGAGCAGACTGACCATCTCTGTGTATAGTGTACGTCTCAAAGCCATAGCAGAGCTGCGCTTTCTCCAGAACACTCAAAAGTCTCTCTGGTGGATCTTTGTCCCATTGTTTCCTCACTCGTCTCTGCTGGGTCTCTACGCTCTCGGCCTCTGTAACACAATCAGAGAATGCAAGAACTGACACTATTCACATGCCATTTTATCAATGATGGAGATTTTGCTTATGTTTCGCAGGGGGAAAAAATAAATATATCTGCATTTCCATATATACAAAAAAGAATTGTGGTGGTACCATGGTGCAGTGATGGAAAAAATTGGTAAAACCGTGCTGCTAAGTGACTACCATATTCATACACCATGACATTTACATGGCACAAGGTTTTACCATGGTACATAAGCAAAAAAACACCAACGTACATATCTGAGTTGTTGTACCTGAAATGAGGTCAGGCCGTTCTGCAGTTGCCATGCTACCAGTGGAAATAATGTCAGCATTTCCCAGGATCCCCAGCACTGTTTTACACGATCCGACTGCCCACCTCTTTCGAGAAGCTGGGTCATTACTGCTGTTGTTTTCCATAAGGGACTGTCCAACTTGCAAAGCTCCTTATCACAAATGAATAAGTTAGCTAACCAGTTAGGTTGATTCACTACAGGTGAAGTTTGAACTAAAATTAGGAATATTAACTTGTAGCAAGTGTACCTTCAGTGGTAGATGAGGTCACTAAACTCTTCTGGCCTAAAAACATGGCCACATTCTCTCCTACCTCTGTCCTCCAATGGCTTCTTCGTTCTTGCACCAGTTCCTTTTTCTGCACAGTAAATTAAAGGTCAGTGACAAATAAGAGTACCATTATAAAGAAGTTCAAATCTAGTCTAACCATGTGTTTAATGTAGCTGAATTGAAAAGCCATTTCAAAACAATTTTCTAATATTATGCGGTTTAACCATCAAATAAAGTAATAACTCATTTTCCTTGCACCTATACATGCACATTTGAGTATTATACATCTTAATCACTATTTCCAAAAATGCTTAAATATATTTTCAATGTAAACAGCATTTTTTTTTAAATATTATACATTTTTAAATATCATCAGGTTTTGGGGAGCCGCACCAAAGACAAATAAAATTTTACCTAAACTAACCTTGTCTTGTCTGCTATTTTAAGAGACTTAAGGCCCGTTCACACCAAGAATGATAACTATAAAGATAACGAGAACTATATTTGCGTCCACACCAACGAACGATAATGGTCTGTTTATTCTAAGCTCACACACTGCGGTTTCAAAGTGTGTACAACATGATTTGCTGTGCTTGTTGCATTTACACAGCTTAAACCAGCAGATGTCCTCAGCATGCTATGTTTCGAGTGAATAGCTAGCGTAACTGATCAAATCTAACAGTGAATTTAGCTGACAAAGTCAAAATAGTGGAATAAAAACAACGTTTAGTCTTTTTCACTGCAGCATCAAAGGAAGCAAGACAATGTTCTCGAAACTAGTGTTGGATACCTGAGGTAATTTTATGTTACACTGTTTGCTAGCTTGGCATAATGATCTCATCGTTAATACTTCTCACTAATTATTCAGAGGGTAAGACCAATTGTTTTTCATATATCCATTTTCTTTAAAGCAGGGGTCTCTCTCATTTTAGGTTGAGGGCCGGATAGAAAAAATGTAACCATGTGCGGGCTGAATTACCTTTTTTGAACCTTAGTGCGCTGACAGTTACATTTAATATTAACCCAACAAACTACAAATTAATTTGCAAGAACTAGAAAAATATACTGCTCTTTGAAAACGGCATTTGTTTTTACAGCGAAAAGACTTAAATATTTATTTCTTTTAATTAATTTTTATGTACTTTTATTTAATATTACTTTTATTTCATATTTTTTTATTAGTGATGCACCGATTTAGATTTTTCATGGCCAAGTCCAATTTTTTTTTACAAGCAAATTTGCCGATTCTGTAGCATGAGCAGTTGTTTTTGAATTAAATTTGATTATATAATTTTAATATTTACAGCAAAAACAGTATGGTCTGACTTTAGCTTTGTGAAATTATGCTACATAAGACACCTGCACAAAACAAAAATTGCAGATGGTCTGAATGAAAATGTAAACTCACTCTCTGTCAGTAGGTGGCGCTTATGGAACAGTAGCGATATAGCATTTCCTTGGTTACTGCTGTACACTAAGCAGCGCTGCGCTTGAAAAGAAAATAATTCGAAACTTTTCAGTCAGTTCTCTTCAGAGATGCATTTATATAAACCTCAATATTTATATTTTTCTTCCTATATTTCTCGAACAGTGAGCTTGTGCCTGGTACAGTATTTTCCTCTGCTGGGGCATCTATGTTCTTCTCTTTGAGTCCGCATTCAGCGTTTGCCTGTTTTAACATCCTGTTTACAGACTTCAGAATATTTCCACACAAATGACAGTTTGGGAAATGATTGCAAAGCAGTTTGTTAACTTCTCTGCAATGTCGTCTGCCATTTTAAATGCGCGAGCCCTTAAATTATAATGGATTCTGATTGGCTGTCAGTGTTTTATCATTCAACAACTGGACAAAAATGTTTCTGAAAGTGATCCCAACAATATTGTTTCTCAATACTGTTATCGTTATAGCTGTGGTGTGGACAGTGCTATTCTTTTATGATTTTTAGAACTATATCGTTATCTTTATAGTTATCGTTCTTGGTGTGAACGGGCCTTTGGGCTTCATTCGAAATCGCATGCTCTCTGAGTAGGCACTTATTTTAAAGCAATCGTTGTTGGGGAATGTTACTTTTAAAAGTAATGCATTACAATACTGTGATACTCCTTAAAAAAGTAACTGTTACTTAGTTACTTTTCTTCAAAGGTAATGCGTTACGTTACTTTTTCTCACCTTTTATGTATTATGTAACAATATGTTCCGACAAAATCATGTCATTGACCCTTAATACAGTTTTTTCAACTTTCAGTCAAAACGATGATGTTATGAAAATTATGAATATATAATCTTACTGAAAATCACATACTTGCTACTAGTATTCTTTTAGAAATCCTTATTTATATATATATTTTTTTATATATTTTTTTTTTTTATTGGCTTGGATTGTCTATTTATCTACTAATGTACTTTAATGATCACGACAGTTTTTTAACTTAACTTCTATCTTAATTTGTATATATATATATATATATATATATATATATATATATATATATATATATATATATATATTAAATGATCAAATTGAAATAATCAGGTATTTTTGCACTCATTCTGTTTTTATAAGCTGCTGACTGGATTGAGCCATATAGAAATTGATAATAATTTTGATACAATGACAATAAAGAAAAAAAAAGAAAAATCTACAAACTGACTGGATGATCATTATTTCCTCTTGAATCGCTCCATAAAATATTGATGTGTTTTCAAAATAATTTCTATGAAGTACCTCTGGCGTCAGGTGTTTCTGCAGCAGCCGGGAAGCGCGGTGAGAGCTGAGGATTGTGTGTACTGAGGGTCTGTCTCTGGGGTTAGTCTTGAACATGTGTTTGATGAGGTAGTGCAGCTCATAGGGGAAGTGACTGGGTAAAGGAGCGTACGTCCCTCGACACACCTTCAATATCAGACTCTTCCAGCTACGAGCCTGAAACTGACGAAGGGAAGGTTGACGGTAAAAGAATAAGTGACATTGTTAGGGTAGGTTCCTTAATAATCTAAAACACACAGCTGTAGCAGTGCAACTCTTTACATTGTCTGATGTATAAAGTCAAGTCATAAATGTCAAGAGGAAAATACCGGGTGTCGGAGGGTGCAAAGTTCATACAAGACGCAGCCAAGAGACCAGACGTCACTGTAATATATACCACATATTAGTCCAAATGTAGTTTAAAATGTAAAGATTATAAATTATTATATAATACCTTTTATTATTGTAAGGTTTGCTGTCCCATATCTCTGGAGACACATAATATGGAGTACCCACATACGTCTGAGCGTATGCTTTTGCACTGCAGAAATTCATATCAAAACAGTGCATATCAATACCTCACTCACTCACATTCTTGCACTGAATTGTTTACACCAAATTAAATGACAAAATAATGGCTAAATACCTGTTAAGAGTACAAGCTGAACCAAAATCCCCCACCTTCACAGTTCCACTGTCTGTCAAGAAAATGTTCTGCAATGGAAATGAGAAACAAACTAGCACTGACTTTCACGCATGAAATAAATCCTTCCATTAATCCATTAATGATTCTTCAACTTAAATGTCAACTTTCCATTCATTAGAGTGTAATTTTGAATGCATGGTATTTTGATCTGAAAACACTGGCCTACAAGGTCAAACACAGTACTGTAACTACACATTCTGAGACCAAAGCCAGAACTTGTAGATGTTTAAATTGAAAGAAAATGGAGTGTGAAAATTGATATCAAATAAATCCAAAACTTCAATGTTCTGGCAGACATTTTTTTTTTTTTTTTTCAAATATTAATTGGCAGTGTATCAATATTTGTTATAATCAGTGTTGGGTGTGACACATGACCAGTAATGCGAGTTATGTAATCAGATTACAATTTTCAAGTAACTAGTAAAGTAATGCTTTACTTTTAAATTTATAACAAAATATCTGAGATTTCTTTTTCGGTTCACTTTTGGTGTGAAAGGGCCTTTACATTTGCCAAAAAAAAAAAATGTTTATATGATAGATTTCCCCTATGCATCTGACACAAGTTAAACGGGGCATCTCCAATTCGACACCTACAAATGTATACTCTACTAGGCGTCTCCACTGCGACACCTGATTTGAGTCGGAAGACGTCTCGCCCCTTATGAACGCTATCACTTTGGAATAAAGTCTCTAGTGTTCCACTGACCTCCGCAACAAACGTAGTCCCAAACGTCTTCCATTTAAGGATTATGGAGTCAACTGTTCTCTTAGGAACCTTAAGGGCAGCAGAAATTATGTTTTGTAACCTTGGCCAGATCTGTGCCTTGCCACAATTCTGTCTCTGAGCTCTTCAGGCAGTTCCTTTGACCTCATGATTCTCATTTGCTCTGACATGCACTTAAAAAAAACAAACAAGCCCAGCCCAGATGAGAAAAAGCAACGCAAAAATAACGTAATGCATTACTTTTCCAAAAAAAAAAAAAAAGTAATACAATTAGTTATTTTTAGGGAGTAACATGATACTTTAATGCATTACTCTTAAAGGTAAATTTTCCCCAACACTGGTTATAATAATAATGTTATTCTTTTCAAGAATTTAATTCTTGTAGTAGTTTT